>NW_026705047.1:0-50001 GCF_029867415.1 Vicia villosa
TAATTTATCCATTTAGGGATTGTTTATTCGAGTTCTAAGTTAAACTCGTTAAAAGTTTAGTTTTGGGGATTTAGTTATTAGGTCCATGATTTGGTTCAAAGGCTCATTCCATGTAAAAGTTTTCATTCGGTTCAAGTTTATTCTGGTGTTAAAAGCTTATCAAGGTTGGAGATAAGCCTGTGTAAAAGCTCGAGTCGTTGGTGTACAGTTGTTGGGTTGAACCTGTGTAAAAACTCAAGTTATTGGTGTAAGGTTGTTGAGTTGAACCTGTGTAAAAACTCAAGTTATTTTTTAGTGGAAATATCAAGAGGAAACTTTCGGGGACTAAAGTTTGCCGCATGATTTAAGACCGAGCCAGAATAATCTCTAGTGTAATCTCTTTTACCATATCTCTTTATTTATTTGTTATTTATCTTTTTCGTTACATATTCGTTGCTTCTATATCACCGCCTTAAAATAAACCTTTTTAAAATTAAGAACTTTTCTAAAAAGTTTTTGAAACCCAAATATCACAATTCACCATCTTCTTGTGTTTGAAATCGTTTGTTCAACAATGACCAATACATTAATAATGTGAACAAAAAGTGGTAGATTGTAGCATTATCATTAACAAGAAAAGCACAACCATCACTTTCAATCCAAATTCTATTTTTAATTCTAGTAAACAAGTCAATCCTATTTATAACATCTATTTCAATGGACAAAAACGATATTGTTAGACTAGATACTTTATCCAGTGCTCGAACCCTAAAATTTTGCATATATATATATATATATATATATATATATATATATATATATATATATATTTTCAAAGAAAAACTCTAACAAAATATTTTAAAAGAATTATTTAAAAAGCTCTTACATGTTAAAACATTAAGATTTATCAGAAGTTCAATACTATAAACAAGTAAAGAGGGTCTTTGGAAACCAATATAATATGAAACATATTTGTACTTTTTATCCAAATATTCTCTAATTATAACTCAAATCCTCTTAAAATCCATCACTTTTGACCACAACCTCATGATTAAATACTGACTTTTTAATTCTGATTTTTTAACAAAAGTATATGCCTTTATTGGTCAAAGCTTCATGATTAATTATTATGATTTTTTTTACTAAATTATTATGATTTTTTAATCCTTGTTTCATAACAAAAGTATATGCCTTTATTGCATTATTGAACTTTCTTTTACATGAACTGGTTTCTCTTTCTCTTTTAAGTAAAGACTAAAGATGGGATTAGGATATTATAAAAAAATTCCATGTATTCTAACTAAACTTCATACTTTTACATCGATGGCAGAGATGTTTGCCACACAGCACACGATTTCCCTTGGTTGTTACAAATCTAAACCTAAACATAAATAAATGCATGTTTCGGTAGATATTTTTGAGAATTTTTTTATTGACACCCTATGGGGTGACCCCCAGCGAAAACCTCAATTTGTCCCTATTTTAAAGATGCATTTCCGAAGTATTTTTTTTTTTAAAAATTTTTCCAGACTTCGGATGTGCACTTCCGAAAACACCAAATGAGGGGTGTTTTCGGAGATGCACTTCCGAAAACACTTTTTTTCACATTTTGGGGGGTTTCGAAAATGCACTTCCGAATTATGCAGAAATTGTGTTTTTTTTTTATGTTTTTCTTAACAGTCCCGTATTTTTAATTAAATGAAAATGCCAAATAAAATAAACGACATATCAACAGAAAATACTAATATGATGAATAAAATCCAAATAATATATACAAGCCGAACCAAATAGAAATAGTGTGCGAAATACAAGCTGAATACAAGAAAAATAATCCGGAACTCCTACTGTGTATGCCTAACCCTCTCTCCCTGGGACCTCCTCTGCCTCCTGTATGCCGCCGCACGACCCGCATCACTGACTATCCTCTCCACCACGGCGATTGCCTCTGGACCGCTCTGATCAATGATACCTCGCTCCAACGCGTCCCGCCCAAGCATCTCTATCCGCTGGCATATCGACAGGAGATCAATGGCATGGTCATCCTCGGCCTGTTGGTTCTCTAGGATCTCATCGTATGCTGGCCTAGGAGCGCCGGGAGCGTCGGCTGTCATCAGAGGATGTGACACCCGATAGAACTATGTGACGTACCCCTCTACACAATGTCAGTCCCGAGTGACCTGCATGCGAAGATACTCCTCCGGGACCACATGACGCTCCCAGTCCGCAAATATGGCAGTGAGCTCCACTCGGGTAACTGTGTCGGGAGCAGCCTCAAACGGTGACCCCAGTATCATCTGCACATGTCCAAACTACCGCAAGCACTGCTCAGGGAGATACCTCACCATGGTGTTGGTCCCGCATGCCAACCAGCCAGAATATAATGCGATGCAGTCAAAGGCGACAACATCAGTGTAGTCACGGAATGGCCTCCAACTAATGTCATTGTGAGCTGTGCGGTCGAGGTACCCACGATATGGTTCCACTGCATTGTTCCCCCTTTGGAGAACGTATCGAGCAGCCTTGGGCATGGCGTCCTCGTATGCAGGATCAATGTGGAAGCCGTGGATGCGGGGGAAGTAGGAGATGATCCAGCTCTGAAACACAAACACGATAATGTATTAAAAATAAATACGAACCATAAATAAATGTGAAACAATTAAAATGAAACGTACCGTCAGGAGTGTGGCGGATCCGGTCAACTGTCTGGTCCTCTAGTTGGAGGCCTCATTCAGCTTCTGGTATAGGTATACCAAAATAGCTGACCCTCAGTTCCACTGGTGAACGGTAGTCAAGTCCATGAAGTAGCAGAGGTAGGTCATGTCGATGTATCTTGCACTCTTGTCCACAAACAGTGTTGTGCCTACCAAAAACATGAACTAGCACCGAAGAGCGTAGGCACGGTGATACTCCATAAATAGGTCGTTCTCTGCATCCTCGGATTCGGCCGCCGCCACCAAGTGGTGCTTGTAATAATCGCTCAATGTGGAGAACCGTATATGAGGCCCATTTGTCGTCCGATACTCAAAATCAGCCATATCTGGCTCCATACCCAGATAGATCGCCATCCAGTCGATCGCATCGACCCTCTGGATCTGGGAATGGTTCAGCAGCACCCCCCTAATCGGCAAGTGGAGAAGACACTGCACATCGTGCAAGGTGATCGTCATCTCCCCAACCGGTAAGTGGAAAGAAGACGTCTCCCTATGCCACCGCTCCACAAAGGCCCCCTGCATGTCGTGGCTGATGGTGGTATACCCGGTCATACACAACCCACCTAACCCGGAAACAGTCACCGCATCATTAAACCACTGCGCCTCTGGTTTAAAGAGACCAAAAACCTTCTGCGCGTGGTTCACCATTTTTAAAGTCGGCCTTTCCTGTTACAACAAAAACAAAAACAAAAAACATTGTTAATTAGACAGTTAAGAAAATGTGGAATAAAAAGCTAAATAAATAACGGTTAAATAATAAAGTCAGATAAATTATAAAAAATACCTCTCCATCCCAGACACGTCGAGCGACGTGCTCGTGGTAGGAAATCAGCACGGACGTGTCACCAGGCCCTCCCGGGTAGCCCTCCTCCTCCTCCTCCTCCTCCTCCCCGTGCGGAAGGTCAACATCAGGTATCTCCTTCTCCGCCTCCTGGGATCTCACCTCCTCCTCCTCTCGTACCTCCTCCTGATGGGAAGAAGATACTCGAGCCATCCGACTCCTCGATCCAGACGAGGAACCGGGCTTATCAGTATGTACCGGTGCTCGTACTCCACCCCGTCCCCGCTTCGATGCAAGCTGCGCCGCGCGCTCGCGTCTAGCCGACGCTGTCTGTGTCTCTCTCCCCTGTCTGATACGTGCTGGGTTGCCTGCCATATTTCTGAAACAATTGAAATCCATAAGCGAACAGGTTAGAAGGCGAAACAATCAAGAAAATAAAAAAACATTCTGGGTCAACTTCAGAAGTGCATTTCCGAAACTAGTCAAGGAGGTGTTTTCGGAAATGCACTTCCGAAAACACTTGCGACTCTATTTTTGTAGAAAACCCAAAAGCTTGCCCTAAGTGCATCAAAACCCCAATTTTCCTATCTAAACAACACAAGTGACATGTAATAACTTAAATGAACTACACTATAACACCCCTAATATCAATTTCAATCATACATTAAAAGTTTAGAAAACTTACAGATTTGAGTGTTGTTGGAGGTGCTTTAGAAGTAGTTTAAGAGCCTTTGGAGTAGCCTTTGATGATCTTTGAATTTGCCTTTGGTGGTTATGCAACTGGTTCAGACGAATTTTTTGAGTTTTGAATGATTTAGGGTAAATGATTTTTTGGGGGAGGCTGTTTTGTTTAATCTGCAGAACGCGCAATATTTCGGAAATGCACTTCCGAAATGCTATTTTCGGAAATGCATTTCCGAAATAAGAAAAAATTTGAAAAAAAATGTGTTTTCGGAGATGCATCTCCGAAAACAATATTTTTTTGTACTTCGAAAATGCATTTCCAAAGTATAGGGGCGTTTAAGGGTTTTCACCAGGAGTTATCAAGAAGATAGGGAGGTGGATAAAGAAATTTCCATATTTTTTCCAAGCATAACTAATTGTCATCCTTTTTTCTATCAAACTAATTGTCATCCTTAACTATGCGTATTGAGTGAAATTTTTCCAAAAAAAAAAACTTATATGTGTGGTTTGTGGATATTTTTTAGTAATGAATTTATTTAAGTAATTTTTACTATAAAATATTATTTTATCTATTTGATCCTTTTACAAAAACTTTTTTTAATATATAACATAAATTTAAAACTATTTTGAATAATTTTCATAAAATTATTTTTAAAATATATTTTAAAAAAATTATGTAATTTTGATTATGTTTTAATCTTCAATAATTTATATTTATTTTTTAGATTTTAAATTAATTTTTTAATTTATAAAAATTAAATTTAAAATAACTTATATTATTTTGAATATTCTTTATTAAAAGTTATTTTTAAGGTGTCAAACTTTATAACATGACACATTAATAACTCTTTATCGTATATTCGTATAATAAAATCCACTTTTAAAAAAGTGTATAAAAGTAAGAGAAATAATATTGTTTTTACTATAGAATCCTTATCATGTATGAATGATAATTTTTTTTATTAATTAGAGAGTAGAACTGGAAAAAGTTTATTGGAAAATGAAATGAGTTATTTATTTTGGGACATTATTTTATTTCAAATAAAACACTTATTGTGGGACAAATGATATTATCATATAGATTATGTATATAAAATTAAACAACAGTCATAAATTATTTGATATGTAAACAAAATGCATAAAAACTAACGTCTTACAAAAATTTATAAAAACTGTTAATTTTTATCATTCTCTTTAACATATAAATTTTTTTATGGTTTTGAATTATTATAAAATTTTATAAACTTGATCTATAAGATAATATTATTCAATCAAACAATTAAATTTGTTATAAAAATATGATACGAAGAGTTATCAAAGATATCATATTACTAAATATGATACTTTAGTGTCATTTATCACAGTCTAATATATGGGCCCGTTTGTTTTGGCTTTTTTTAAAAATGATTTTTATAGTGTAATCAAATTTTGCGAAAATTTTTTTTTACAAAGAAATTTTTTATATAAGCTTCAAATGAAAAATCTGTTCGAATAGTTATTCTTAAAATGTGATTTTAAGTATTTCATCTATTTATGGGGAAAAAATTTGGATATCAAAATTTCAAAAAATCACTTAATTTTGAAGCTATTTCAAATAGATTTTCATAAAAATCATTTTTGAAATACAACTTTTTGAAAAAATTATGATTTTGACTAAATTTTGGTCTTCAATTATGTATGTTTATGTTATAGGATGTCAAATTAAGTGTTTCATTTTAGAAAAAACGAATATAAAAAAACTTGTAATATTTTGAAAAACGGTTTTAGAAAATCTATTTTCAAAAATACATAGAAAAAATCCATTTTTTTAAAGCTGAAACAAACTGGCCCATAAATATATAATTTAACAGATTTTCTCTAGTGGATTAATCTTCCTTTTTTTATCAAAGAGAATTTTTTCAAAGACCATTTTAATTGATCTACATTCAAAAAATTAACGTGTTTCTGACTTGATTTCTATTTGTTAATTTTTATTTTATTATTTTGATTTATCTTTTTGAGTTTTTCTTTCTTTAGTTTTGTTGGGTCAATTATAGTCTTCCAAATGTACGTTTTCTTTTTCTTTTATTATGTAGATTTGAATAAAAAAGTAAATACATATTGTTGTGAATTCAATGCCAAGAACAAAATATAAAACAAGGGATGAATAAAGGACAAGGAAGAAGAAGAACACAAGAATTGGTTATAACTGCTATTCTTTTACTTTCTCTTAGAAAACAAGATTACAAGTTTACAAGAATAACAAATAACCTCTCTCATCCTAAGTTGGGATTTGCTGTGTTTTGCAATGATGAGAGACTAGTACGCTATTTATAATAAAACATAACATACTAACTATTAGGCTTTTTCCACAAGGCCCATTACACAAGCCAACTTAATAAACAAGCTAACTTAACAAATTAGGGTTTAAACACTAAACCTAATTTAACATGCTAACAACCCTAATATCTTCGACACAAGCATGTGAGCAACCTTCGACTTCATACTTAATCCTATCGAACCAAGAAGCTACCCTTCGACCATACTAGAGTTCGATCCAATATCTCACAAATCTCCACCTTGGACCTAACTCTACAGGGGAACAAACTAGCTTTCTTCATGCAGCTTTATCAACTGCATACAGTGGAAAAACTTGTAACTTGGCAATGTCTTTGTGATCATATCAGCAGCATTGTTCTCAGTCGAAACCTTCAGCACTTGGACTTCTCCATGCTCGATTACTCCTCTGACGAAATGCAGCCTCACATCAATGTGCTTAGTTCACTCATGATAGGCTGAGTTCTTCGATAAGTGTATTGCACTTTGACTATCACATTTAACAGTGATACCGTTACCTTGAAGTTTCAGCTCCTTAACAAAACCTTCAAGCCACAATGCTTCTTTCACATCTTCAGTTAGGGAAATATACTCCGCTTCAGTGGTTGATAGAGCAATAACCTTATGAAGTGTTGCTTTCCCACTAATTGTTGTGTCAAACATGGTGAAAACATATCCAGAAATAGACTTTCTAGAATCCATACAGCCTGCATAATCAAATTCGACATATCCTTCGATTTCTACTTTACTATCTTCACCCAAGGCTCCACCATAAATTAGGACCCTGTTCAGAAACCCATTTATGTACCTTAAAATCCACTTCAACGCTTGCCAGTGAGCCTTTCCAGAATTCGCCATGTACCTGCTTACAAGACTTACTGCATATTCTATGTCGGGTCTAGTACAAACCATAACATACAACAAAGAACCAACTATATTATCATATGGGATGCTGTTCATATAGGCTCATTCAACATCAGTACTAGGACACTGATCAATACTTAGCTTAAAATGAGGGTTTGTCGGAGTCACAACTGGCTTCGAATTCGACATACCAAACTTTTCGAGAATCTTTCGTAGATATGCCTCTTGATATAAGCATAACTTCGACTTCTTTCTATCTCTTCAAATGTCAATTCCAAGAATCCTAGAAGCAGCTCTCAAATCCTTCATATAAAACTCCTTACTAAGTTCACCCTCTTTACATCTTCGACGTTGTTGCTTGCTATGAGAATATCATTCACATAAAGCAACAAAATAACAAATGAATTTCCAGGTCAAAATCTGAAGTAAACACAGTGTTCGAACTGACTTCTAATGAAACTTATGCGTGCCATGAAATTGTAGAATTTTCTATTCCACTGTCGAGGAGAATGTTTCAGCCCATATAAAGATCTCTTTAGCTTGCACATATTGTAACACCCGTATAATTTTAATATTAATTTAATTGGAATATTGAATTAATAATTAGAATTATAAAGATTTTGTGGAAATAATGAATAAATAATGGTTTATGGCATTTGGGCCATGTGAGTTGTAACACTCCATTTATTTTCATAATTTAATTTAATTAAATTAATTGAATTATGAGGAATTAAGCAAATGGGCTTGAGTTGTGGTTAGTAAGGGAGGGGGTGCATTGGTAGGCCCTATTACTAATTAAAATAATTTTATTTTATTCTTAATAAAATAGAAGGAGTGGTAGAATAGAGAAGGTTACAATATTGGGGAAAGAAGTCTGAACGTGAAAAGAGAAGAGGAACGGAGAAGTGCGACCGAGGAAGAACGAAGAATCAACCTTCAGGTAAGGGGGGACTCTTCCGTTTATCTTCTATTATGGGATTATAGATAATATGATAGAATTGATCGTGTTATCCGTACCAATTGAGTTGTGCTTAGGTTGTAGAAATGTTAGGTTTTGGGAGGGTTTACACGTAATGAATATGCTGATTCGTGTAATGGTGTTATTTGGATGGTTTGAATGTATTATAATGTGCTATAATATGTGTTTGTTGTACTGTATGCGAAATCTGATTGGAATAGGTTGAATTGGTAATGATTTGGTGAAGGAAGGGTAAAATCGCAGGCTGTTTTCTGCTATTCGGAGCGCTGGGATTCGCCAGTTCGCGCCGCGTCCAGAAGTTGGCGCCGCGAACAGCTTGGCAGAAGGCCAGGAAGCTTTGTTGCGCTCAGTACGCGCCGCGAACATATGACCGCGCCGCGAAGGCGTAGTTTTTATTCGTTCCGCGCCGCGAACCTTTGTTGCGCCGCGAAGGCGTAGTTCCTATTCGTTCCGCGCCGCGAACCGTGTGTGGCGCCGCGTGCTGTTAGTTGTTGCGACTATCCATTTTGAAAAGTTTTAAAGAAGTGTAACTTTTAAACCGTAAACCGGATTTTGGTGCCGTTTCGAGTACAGTGAAGCTAATCAAATAAATTATATACTCAAATGGTGTTTTGAGTTGTGGCTTGAATTATTTTTATAACACTCGATCTTATTTGTTGTAGTGGGATATGCTTATAGGTTCACTAATGAATGTCTTACCTGTATGATGACGTGGTATAACTGGTGTTTATTATACATGTATTGCTGGTATGAAATATGTGTTTTATTGATGATTATGACATTAATTGATGTATGTGGGTGATGAGCATGTTATGGTTGATGCATGCATTCATAATCATTATGTGGCTGGTCCTTGACGATGGTGGATCAGTGGTAGCTAATTCCCATTGTGAGGAATTAGTGAGTGGGTGTTACCGTATCCTTGATGATGGTGGATCGGTGAGTTGGGTTATACCCCAGATTTTTGGTACCACATGCATGTAGTTGCATTGCATTAGGCTGTTCTGCGGTTATAACATGAATGGAAGGTCGTCCAATGTTATAATATATGTTAATTTGGTTGTTTGCTTGCTGATTGTATGGTTTGAATCTGATCATAACTGTGATTGGGTGAATGGCATGTGAAATGACATTTTATTATTTATATCTTATAACATTAGTTAAATGTGAATGAGACTCACCCTTACTGTTGTTATTTTTCAGATTGAGGAGTAGCTCTCGTACTTGGTGAGGATTAGCTCGTCAAGTAGTTCGTTAGAGTCAGTTGGGTCCGTGTCATGCTCTGGTCGTGTAACACTGGGGGCGTCGTTTAAAGTTACTTGTTAAACTTTTATTTTGGATGGATTTTATGTTAACGTCTTAAGTCTGTGACTTGGCTGTTTGTTATTCAGATGTTAAAGATAATTCCGCTGTGTTAAACATGATGATCTGAATAAATTTGGTTGACGTTCTCTTTTATGGCATGACATGAGTATTATTGTTTAATTATTTGGAAGTTGTAATGCCCTTTTTCATGTTTACTCTGATTATTAATTATTATTTACTGCGGGGTATTAGAAGGGTGTTACAATAGTGGTATCAGAGCATTGTCGGTCGTTTGAGTCAGAGTCTTAGTGTCGGTTAATCCCTCGTATGCGATTAGTGTAAGGTTGACACTGTCGATACTGCTTGTTCTAATAGATATTATTTGATATTCAGCAGAACAATGGCTGGAAGAGGAGGAAGAAACGATGATGCTATCGCTGAGGCTCTGGGCATGATTGCTGGTGTGCTGGGAGGGAATGCCAATGGAGCTGGAATTGGTGCTGACAGGCAGCTGAATAGTTTTCAGAGGAACAACCCTCCGTTGTTCAAAGGCACTCACGATCCCGAAGGCGCCCAGAAGTGGCTGAAAGAGATTGAAAGGATCTTCCGGGTGATTGATTGTGACGAAAATCTGAAGGTGAGATATGGGACTCACATGCTGTCTGAGGAAGCTGATGATTGGTAGATGGCTAGTAGGGACGAACTGCAAGCTGCAGGTGTTGCAATCACTTGGGCTGTGTTCAAGAGAGAATTTTTGCGGAGGTACTTTCCTGAGGATGTTAGAGGCGGGAAAGAGATTGAATTTTTGGAGCTGGCACAAGGTAACATGACTGTGCCAGAGTATGCGTCCAAGTTTGTGGAGCTAGCAAAGTATTATGTCCACTACAATAATGATGAGGCTAGTGAATTCTCGAAGTGTGTTAAGTTGGAGAATGGTCTCCGCGATGAGATTAAACAGGGTATCAGATACCAGAGGATTCGCAGGTTTGTCGATTTGGTTGACTGCAGCCGAATCTTTGAAGAGGACAATATTAAACTGAAGTCGTCGCACTCTCGCGAGTTAGTCGACAAGAAAGGGAAAAAGCATATGGATCGTGGTAAGCCTTATGGTAAGGGTAACCAGAAAGCTGGAGGCTGGAAGAAGCCTAGTGGGGGAGACTCTAGTGCCCCTATTAAGTGCTTCAAGTGTGGAGAACCTGGACATCGCATTCACGAATGCAAGAGTGAGGAAAAGAAGTGCTATAGATGTGGAAAGGCAGGTCACATTGCTATTGAGTGCAAAGGGAACACTGTAACTTGTTTCAACTGCGGGGAAGAAGGTCATATCAGTCCTAAGTGTCCTAAGCCGAGGAAGAATCAAGCTGGTGGTAAGGTGTTCGCCTTATCTGGTTCAGAGACTACTCCAGATGATCGGTTGATTAAAGGTATGTGTTTTATCCATGGCACTCCTTTAATTGCAATAATAGATACTGGGGCAACTCACTCGTTTATTTCATTGGATTGTGCTAAACGACTGAATTTGGAAATATCTGAGATTAATGGAAGTATGGTCATTGACACTCCTGCGTCGGGTTCAGTGACTACTTCGTTCGCTTGTTTGAACTGCCCAATTGATATTTTTGGTAGAGAATTCGGAATGGACTTAGTGTGCCTTCCGTTGGAACAACTGGATGTTATCCTGGGCATGAATTGGTTGCAATTTAACCGGGTTCATATCAATTGTTTCACGAAGACGGTTATTTTTCCTGAAGATGTCAGTGTTGAGGATTTAGCGATGACGGCTAGACAAGTGGATGAAGCAATGAAGGACGGGGCTGTCGTGTTCATGTTGATTGCATCCATGGAAGTGAAAAAGAAAGCGGTGAGTAGTGACTTACCGGTAGTATGTGAATTTCCAGAAGTCTTTCCAAAAGATGTAAGAGAATTACCGCCAGAGAGGGAAGTAGAATTTGCTATTGAACTAATTCCTGGAACTAACCCTGTGTCGATGGCACCTTATCGTATGTCGGCATCGGAATTGAATGAGTTGAAGAATCAATTGGAAGATTTACTTGAGAAGAAATTTATTCGTCCTAGTGTCTCACCGTGGGGTGCACCGGTGTTACTAGTGAAGAAGAAAGAAGGTTCAATGAGGTTGTGTGTGGATTACAGACAACTCAACAAGGTTACTATCAAGAATCGGTATCCCTTGCCGAGGATTGATGACTTGATGGATCAACTAGTTGGAGCATGTGTGTTCAGCAAAATTGACTTGAGGTCGGGATATCATCAGATTCGGGTGAAGACGGACGATATTCAGAAAACAGCATTTAGAACGAGGTATGGTCATTACGAATATACAGTGATGCCATTTGGAGTAACCAATGCGCCGGGGGTTTTCATGGAGTATATGAATAGGATCTTCCATCCTTTTCTGGATCAGTTCGTAGTAGTATTTATTGATGATATTTTAATATATTCTAAGAATGAAAAAGAGCATGCGGATCATCTTAGAGTGGTATTGGAACTATTGAAGGAAAAGAAACTCTATGCGAAACTGTCGAAGTGTGAGTTCTGGTTAAACGAAGTGAGCTTTCTTGGGCATGTAATTTCTAAGGATGGTATTGTCGTTGATCCAACGAAAGTAGAAGCAGTGTCTCAGTGGGAAGCTCCGAGGTCAGTTTCCGAAATCCGTAGTTTCCTTGGTCTGGCGGGTTACTATAGAAAGTTCATTGAAGGTTTTTCAAAGTTAGCATTACCGTTAACTAAGTTAACCAGGAAGGGTCAAGCGTTTGTTTGGGATTCGAAATGTGAAGAAGGATTCCAAGATTTGAAGAAGAGGTTGACTAGTGCGCCGATCTTGATTTTGCCGAATCCGGCGGAATCTTTTGTTGTGTATTGTGATGCTTCGTTGTCAGGATTAGGAGGTGTACTGATGCAGAATCAACAGGTAGTCGCTTATGCGTCGAGACAACTCGAGGTGCATGAGAGAAACTATCCGACTCATGACTTAGAGTTGGCAGCAGTGGTATTTGTGTTGAAGTTGTGGAGGCATTACCTATATGGTTCAAGGTTTGAAGTATTTAGTGATCACAAGAGTTTGAAGTACCTCTTTGACCAAAAAGAGTTGAATATGAGACAAAGAAGATGGTTGGAATTTCTCAAGGATTATGATTTTGAACTGAATTATCATCCGGGTAAAGCAAATGTTGTTGCCGATGCATTGAGTAGGAAGTCCTTGCATATGTCTATGCTTATGGTGAGAGAATTGGATTTAATTGAGCAATTCCGAGATTTGAGTTTAGTATGTGAAGACACTCCTACCAGTGTTAAATTGGGTATGCTGAAGCTGACTAGTAGTATTCTTGAGGAAATCCGAGAAGGTCAGAAGACTGATGTAGAGTTGGTTGATAAGTTGGCTCTGATTAATCAAGATAAAGGAGGTGAATTCAGAATCGACGAGAATGGTATAATGAGGTTTGGTAATCGTGTTTGTGTTCCTGATGTTGCCGAATTGAGGAAGAGTATTCTTGAAGAAGGACATCGTAGCGGATTGAGTATTCATCCTGGTGCTACCAAGATGTATCATGACTTAAAGAAGCTGTTTTGGTGGCCTGGAATGAAAAAGGAAATAGCTGAATTTGTCTATGCTTGTCTGACTTGCCAGAAGTCGAAGATTGAGCATCAGAAACCGTATGGAGCTATGCAACCGTTATTTATTCCAGAATGGAAGTGGGATAGTATATCTATGGATTTTGTTTCAGGTTTGCCGAGGACGGTGAAGAATTGTGAAGCTATTTGGGTTATTGTAGACAGGTTGACAAAGTCTGCTCACTTTATACCAATGAGAATGGATTACCCAATGGAGAAGCTGGCTCAATTGTATATTGACAGGATAGTGAGTTTACATGGTATTCCTTCGAGTATCGTGTCGGATAGAGATCCAAGGTTTACATCCAGATTCTGGGAAGGTTTGCAGAGGGCTTTGGGTACTAAGCTGAGATTGAGTTCTGCTTATCATCCGCAGACGGATGGACAGACGGATGGACAGACGGAAAGAACTATTCAATCACTAGAAGATTTGTTGCGTGCTTGTGTGTTGGAAAGAGGCGGTGCTTGGGATAGTTATCTACCCTTGATCGAATTTACTTACAATAATAGTTTCCACTCGAGCATTGGTATGGCTCCGTTTGAAGCTTTGTATGGTCGGAGGTGTAGAACGCCTTTATGTTGGTATGAATCTGGCGAAAGTGCCGTGATTGGACCGGAAATTGTTCAGGAGACAACAGAAAGGATCAAGATGATTCAGGAAAAGATGAAGACTTCTCAGAGTCGTCAGAAGAGTTATCATGATAAAAGAAGGAGGACACTTGAATTTCAAGCAGGAGATCATGTGTTCTTGAGGGTGACCCCCACAACTGGTGTTGGTAGAGCACTGAAATCAAGGAAGTTGACTCCGCGATTCATTGGTCCGTTCCAGATTACGGAGAGGGTGGGAGAAGTGGCGTATCGTATTGCGTGCCACCGACGCTTGCGAATCTGCATGATGTATTCCACGTATCACAGTTGAGGAAATACATTGCTGATCCATCTCATGTGATCCAAGTCGATGATGTACAGGTAAAGGACAATCTGACAGTTGAAACTTTGCCTATGAGGATTGAAGACCGAAGGCTGAAACAATTGCGTGGCAAGGAGATAGCACTGGTCAAAGTAGCTTGGGGAGGACCAGCAGGTGGGAATGTGACTTGGGAATTGGAGAGTCAGATGAAGGATTCCTATCCAGAGTTATTTGCCTAAGGTATGTTTTCGAGGACGAAAACTATTTAGTGGGGGAGAGTTGTAACACTCCATTTATTTTCATAATTTAATTTAATTAAATTAATTGAATTATGAGGAATTAAGCAAATGGGCTTGAGTTGTGGTTAGTAAGGGAGGGGGTGCATTGGTAGGCCCTATTACTAATTAAAATAATTTTATTTTATTCTTAATAAAATAGAAGGAGTGGTAGAATAGAGAAGGTTACAATATTGGGGAAAGAAGTCTGAACGTGAAAAGAGAAGAGGAACGGAGAAGTGCGACCGAGGAAGAACGAAGAATCAACCTTCAGGTAAGGGGGGACTCTTCCGTTTATCTTCTATTATGGGATTATAGATAATATGATAGAATTGATCGTGTTATCCGTACCAATTGGGTTGTGCTTAGGTTGTAGAAATGTTAGGTTTTGGGAGGGTTTACACGTAATGAATATGCTGATTCGTGTAATGGTGTTATTTGGATGGTTTGAATGTATTATAATGTGCTATAATATGTGTTTGTTGTACTGTATGCGAAATCTGATTGGAATAGGTTGAATTGGTAATGATTTGGTGAAGGAAGGGTAAAATCGCAGGCTGTTTTCTGCTATTCGGAGCGCTGGGATTCGCCAGTTCGCGCCGCGTCCAGGAGTTGGCGCCGCGAACAGCTTGGCAGAAGGCCAGGAAGCTTTGTTGCGCTCAGTACGCGCCGCGAACATATGACCGCGCCGCGAAGGCGTAGTTTTTATTCGTTCCGCGCCGCGAACCTTTGTTGCGCCGCGAAGGCGTAGTTCCTATTCGTTCTGCGCCGCGAACCGTGTGTGGCGCCGCGTGCTGTTAGTTGTTGCGACTATCCATTTTGAAAAGTTTTAAAGAAGTGTAACTTTTAAACCGTAAACCGGATTTTGGTGCCGTTTCGAGTACAGTGAAGCTAATCAAATAAATTATATACTCAAATGGTGTTTTGAGTTGTGGCTTGAATTATTTTTATAACACTCGATCTTATTTGTTGTAGTGGGATATGCTTATAGGTTCACTAATGAATGTCTTACCTGTATGATGACGTGGTATAACTGGTGTTTATTATACATGTATTGCTGGTATGAAATATGTGTTTTATTGATGATTATGACATTAATTGATGTATGTGGGTGATGAGCATGTTATGGTTGATGCATGCATTCATAATCATTATGTGGCTGGTCCTTGACGATGGTGGATCAGTGGTAGCTAATTCCCATTGTGAGGAATTAGTGAGTGGGTGTTACCGTATCCTTGATGATGGTGGATCGGTGAGTTGGGTTATACCCCAGATTTTTGGTACCACATGCATGTAGTTGCATTGCATTAGGCTGTTCTGCGGTTATAACATGAATGGAAGGTCGTCCAATGTTATAATATATGTTAATTTGGTTGTTTGCTTGCTGATTGTATGGTTTGAATCTGATCATAACTGTGATTGGGTGAATGGCATGTGAAATGACATTTTATTATTTATATCTTATAACATTAGTTAAATGTGAATGAGACTCACCCTTACTGTTGTTATTTTTCAGATTGAGGAGTAGCTCTCGTACTTGGTGAGGATTAGCTCGTCAAGTAGTTCGTTAGAGTCAGTTGGGTCCGTGTCACGCTCTGGTCGTGTAACACTGGGGGCGTCGTTTAGAGTTACTTGTTAAACTTTTATTTTGGATGGATTTTATGTTAACGTCTTAAGTCTGTGACTTGGCTGTTTGTTATTCAGATGTTAAAGATAATTCCGCTGTGTTAAACATGATGATCTGAATAAATTCGGTTGACGTTCTCTTTTATGGCATGACATGAGTATTATTGTTTAATTATTTGGAAGTTGTAATGCCCTTTTTCATGTTTACTCTGATTATTAATTATTATTTACTGCGGGGTATTAGAAGGGTGTTACATGAGTAAATAGTAAAAGAAGGAGGGTGATTTTATAATCCTTTTACTAAATTATTATTATTTTCATAAAGCATTTGGGATTTGGGAAAGGAAGAAAGAACGTGAAAAGAACAGAGGGTTGAGAACACGAAGAACGGGAAGGAGAACTGTAGAGGGAGAGACCAAGGATCAAGAACTCTTGTCTAAGGTAAGGGGAGACTCTCCATTTAATCTCTATTATCGTGTTGTGAATGATAATGTTGATTGGGAATATTGTTTAGATCAATAGGTTATGTATTCTGATTTTACTGTTGTGTTCATTATTGAATTGAATCTGAATTCCCTAATATTTGAATAGAATTAGGTTGTGATGAGTAAAATCGAATAGAGGATCATATACTATTGATGTTGGATGAATGTTGTGTGTCTGGGTATGTGAAATTGCTGGTTTTAGACCCAAATCGCAAACTGTGCAGGTGGAATCGCGAGGAAGACGAATGGGTAAGTTGCAGGTTTCTGTGAACTGCTGCCCATTTGCGTATGATACGCGTACGGTACGCGTATGGAGGGGACGATACGCGTATGATACGCTCCCCAAGTGTGCATCAGGTTGCACCATCTGCTCATACGCGTATGGTACGCGTATGGTGTCTGGCAGGTACGCGTATGGCAGGCTGATACGCGTATGCTTGTGTTTTGTGTGGAAAAATGGATCTGTCCATATGCGTATGATACGCGTATGGGGTGTGTTTTGTGAAATTCTGGCTCTGCTGGTACGCGTATGGTACGCGTATGGCCAGCGTGACTTGCAAAGTTTTGCTGTTTTGTGATTTTAAGAGTTCGGTGATGAGTAACTTTTAAAATGCTGATCTGTTTGGAATGATGTTTGATTTATGATGATTAGAATGAAATAAATCGTATGATTGATTGATATATGATTTTATTTGAATGATGCAATTGTACATATATTTGAACATACTTGATGATGATGATGTATGATGATGTATGAGTAAAGATGATGCTACTCATAGTGAGATGATGATGTTGGTATGTTTTATATATATATATATATATATATATATATATATATATATATATATATATATATATATATATATATATGTGTGTGTGTGTGTGTTTGCATGCATTCATAATCATTGTTGTGGGTTGTATCCTAAGGATGAGAGGATTCAGTGAAGGGCAAGATTCCCATTGTGTGGAATCTGTGCTGGCAGGGCCGTATCTGGATGATGATAGATCGGTCGGTGGATGATGTCCACTGGTGATGTTGGTACCACATGCATAGTGTCAGTTTCATACATGTGCATGATTGTTTATAACATGATTATATATGTTATATGATGACTTGTCTGTTTATCGGTGGATGTGTGGCTGATGATTGTCTGAATATGAAACAATTGGGTGAATGATATAACTTTGATATGTTATTATTTATGATGCTATAACATTGGTTAACTGTGATGAGACTCACCCTTACTTGTTGTCATTTTCAGATTGAGGATAGCGGCGCGACTTGGTGAGGATTAACTCATAAGTCGGTTTTTAGTTATAGTGTCGGTGTCATGCTCTGGTAGATGTAACACTGGGAACACGTTGTTTTGGAGTTTGATTATAACTCTATTTGTTTTGTTATTTGAAGTCTTATACATTGATGATGGATGTTTGACTTGATGAAGTATTTCCGCTGTGTAAAACATGAATTGATTAATGAGTTATGATCTCAGGTGTTTTCAGTAAATGCATGACAGGTGCCGAACGTGTGTATTATTTATTTACTTTATGAATTGTGACACCTCTCATATGTTTACTCTGATTAATAATTGTTTAAATGCCGCGGGTTATTAGAGGGGTGTTACAATAGTGGTATCAGAGCATAGTCGGTCGTTGTGACCAGAGTCTTAGTGTCAGTCTTTCCGTGTATGCGACTAATACGAGTTATTTGTCGATACTTTTGTTCTGACTGGGTTGTTTGTGTTAAGCAGAACAATGGCTGGAAGAGGAGGAAGAAACGATGATGCTATCGCCGAGGCTCTGGGCATGATTGCTGGAGTGTTAGGGGGGAATGCCAATGGAGCTGCGATTGGTGCTGACAGACAGCTGAACAGTTTTCAGAGGAACAATCCTCCATTGTTCAAAGGCACGCATGATCCTGAAGGTGCTCAGAAATGGCTTAAGGAGATCGAGAGGGTTTCCAGAGTCATTGACTGTGCTGAGGATCTCAAGGTGAGGTATGGCACTCACATGTTATCTGAGGAGGCTGATGACTGGTGGATGTCAACCAGAACTGAGCTGGATGCTGGTGGTACAGCAATTACCTGGACAGTATTCAGGAGGGAATTTCTGAGGAGGTACTTTCCTGAAGATGTCAGGGGAAGAAAGGAAGTTGAATTTCTGGCACTGGTGCAAGGCAATATGTCGGTACCAGAGTATGCGGCCAAATTTGTGGAACTGGCAAGGTACTATGTGCACTACAATGATGACGAAGCCAGTGAGTTCTCGAAATGTGTCAAATTTGAGAATGGTCTTCGTGATGAGATCAAGCAGGGTATCAGGTACCAGAGAATCCGGAGGTTTGTTGATCTGGTAGATTATAGCAGGATTTTTGAGGAGGATAACATCAAGCTGAGGTCATCTCACTCTCGCGAGTTGGTTGACAGAAAAGGAAAGAGACATATGGATAGAGGTAAGCCATATGGTAGAGGCAAACCTGTTGATTGGAAGAAACCCAGTGGGGGAGATTCCAGTGCTCGTATCATATGTTACAATTGTGGTGAGATGGGACATCGTAGGAATGAGTGCAAGCTTGATCAGAAGAAGTGTTACAAGTGTGACCAAGTGGGTCATATTGCTGCTGACTGCAAGAAGAGGGTTGTGACTTGTTACAACTGTGGTGAAGAGGGTCACATCAGTCCTAATTATCCTAAGCCAAAGAAGAACCAATCGGGAGGAAAGGTTTTTGCTTTGACCGGGTCAGAGACTACTCCAGAGGACAGGTTGATTAAAGGTACGTGTTTCATTCATGGCACACCTTTAGTTGCAATTATTGATACTGGAGCAACTCACTCTTTTATTTCTTTGGACTGTGCTGAGAGGTTAAATCTTGAGATATCTGACATAAATGGAAGTATGGTTATTGACACTCCTGCGTCGGGTTCAGTAACTACTTCGTTTGCATGCTTGAATTGTCCGGTTGATATTTTTGGTAGAGAATTTGGGATGGACTTAGTGTGCCTTCCGTTGAAACAACTTGATGTAATCCTGGGAATGAACTGGTTGGAATTCAACCGTGTTCATATCAACTGTTTTGCGAAGACGGTAATTTTTCCTGAAGAGGCTAGTCCTGATAGTCTAGAAATGACAGCTAGACAGGTGAATGAGGCTATCGGAGATGGTGCAACAGTATTTATGTTGTTTGCATTGATGAATGTGAAGGAGAAAGTGGCGAGTAGCGAATTTCCTGTTGTGGGTGAGTTCCCAGAAGTTTTTCCAGAAGAGGTGAATGAATTGCCACCGGAAAGAGAAGTGGAGTTTTCTATTGATTTGGTTCC
Source organism: Vicia villosa (assembly GCF_029867415.1). Classification (NCBI taxonomy): domain Eukaryota; kingdom Viridiplantae; phylum Streptophyta; class Magnoliopsida; order Fabales; family Fabaceae; genus Vicia; species Vicia villosa. The sequence goes on from NW_026705047.1 coordinate 19,863, forward strand.
GGGAACTAGTCCAGTGTCGATGGCGCCGTATCGTATGTCGCCATCTGAATTGGCTGAACTGAAGAAGCAGTTAGAGGAATTGCTTGAGAAGAAATTTATTCGTCCTAGTGTTTCGCCGTGGGGTGCGCCTGTGTTGTTGGTAAAGAAGAAAGAGGGTTCAATGAGGTTGTGTATAGATTACAGGCAATTGAACAAGGTTACTATCAAGAATCGGTATCCATTGCCGAGGATTTATGATTTGATGGATCAGTTCGTTGGAGCACGTGTGTTTAGTAAGATTGATCTGAGGTCTGGGTATCATCAGATACGTGTGAAGGATGACGATATACAGAAGACTGCTTTTAGAACGAGGTATGGACATTATGAGTATTCTGTAATGCCGTTTGGAGTTACTAATGCACCTGGTGTTTTTATGGAATGCATGAACAGGATTTTTCATCCGTATCTCGATAAGTTTGTGGTGGTATTTATAGATGATATCCTGATATATTCTAAGAATGAAGAAGAACATGCGAAACATCTCAGAACTGTGTTGGAGCTGTTGAAAGAGAAGCAACTTTTTGCCAAATTGTCGAAGTGTGAATTCTGGTTGGAAGAAGTCAGTTTTCTTGGACATGCAATTTCTAAGGATGGTATTGCTGTTGATCCTACAAAGATAGAGGCTGTGTCTCAGTAGGAAGCTCCGAAGTCAGTGTCAGAGATTCGTAGTTTTCTTGGTCTCGCAGGTTACTACCGAAAGTTCATTGAAGGGTTTTCAAAGTTAGCATTTCCGTTAACTAAATTAACCAGGAAGGGACAAGCTTTTATTTGGGATGCAAAATGTGAAGAGGGATTCCAAGAGCTGAAGAGGAGATTGACTAGTGCTCCTATTTTGATTTTGCCGAATCCGACAAAATCATTTGTGGTTTATTGTGATGCGTCACTGATGGGTTTAGGTGGTGTATTGATGCAGAATCAACAGGTGGTCGCTTATGCATCGAGACAACTCAAAGTGCATGAAAGGAATTATCCGACTCATGATTTAGAGTTGGCAGCTGTGGTTTTTGTTTTGAAGTTGTGGCGACACTATTTGTTTGGCTCGAGATTCGAAGTGTTCAGTGATCATAAGAGCCTGAAGTACCTCTTTGATCAGAAAGAGTTGAACATGAGGCAGAGAAGGTGGTTAGAATTTCTGAAAGATTATGATTTTGGTTTTAATTACCATCCGGGTAAGGCAAACGTGGTTGCTGACGCTTTGAGTAGGAAGACTTTGCATATGTCTATGCTAATGGTGAAGGAATTGGATTTGATTGAACAATTCAGAGACTTGAGTTTAGTGTGTGAAGGTACTCCTATTAGTGTCAAATTGGGTATGCTGAAGCTGACTAGTGGTATTCTTGAAGAAATTAGAGAAGGTCAGAAAGCTGATGTTGAATTGATTGATAAGTTGACTTTGATTAATCAAGGCAAGAGTGGTGAATTCAGGGTCGACGAGAATGGTATATTGAGGTTTGGTGACCGAGTTTGTGTTCCTGATATTATTGAACTCCGAAAGCGTATTTTGGAAGAAGGACACCGTAGCGGATTGAGTATTCATCCTGGTGCTACCAAGATGTACCATGACTTGAAAAAGTTGTTTTGGTGGCCGGGAATGAAGAAGGAAATTGCTGAGTTTGTGTATTCTTGTTTGACTTGCCAGAAGTCAAAGGTCGAGCATCAGAAACCGTCTGGGTTGATGCAACCGATGTTTATTCCTGAGTGGAAGTGGGACAGCATCTCAATGGATTTTGTGTCGGGCTTGCCGAGAACTGTCAGAAATTGTGAAGCTATCTGGGTCGTGGTAGACAGGTTGACGAAGTCTGCTCATTTTATACCGGTGAGAATGGATTATCCGATGGAGAAGCTAGCTCATTTGTATATTGAGAAGATAGTTAGTCTACATGGTATTCCTTCAAGTATCGTGTCAGATAGAGATTCGAGGTTTACGTCTAAGTTCTGGGAAGGTTTGCAGAAAGCTTTAGGTACTAAGCTGAGACTGAGTTCTGCTTATCATCCGCAGACTGATGGACAGACTGAGAGGACAATTCAGTCGTTAGAGGGTTTGTTGCGAGCTTGTGTGTTGGAAAAAGGAGGTGCTTGGGATAGTTATCTGCCTTTGATTGAGTTTACCTACAACAACAGTTATCATTCGAGTATCGATATGGCTCCGTTTGAGGCTTTGTATGGTAGGAGGTGTAGGACGCCGTTGTGTTGGTACGAATCTGGTGAGAGTGCGGTGATTGGTCCAGAAATTGTACAACAGACTACAGAGAAGATTAAGATGATTCAGGAGAAGATGAAGGCTTCTCAGAGTCGTCAGAAGAGTTATCACGACAAAAGGAGGAAAACACTTGAGTTCCAAGAGGGAGATCATGTGTTTATGAGAGTTACTCCTATGACGGGGATTGGTCGAGCATTGAAGTCAAAGAAGTTGACTCCACGTTTTATTGGACCATTCCAAATTTCTGAAAGAGTGGGAGAAGTGGCTTATCGTATCGCTCTACCGCCGATGCTTGCAAATTTGCATGATGTGTTTCATGTATCTCAGTTGAGGAAATACATTTCGGATCCGTCCCATGTGATCCAAGTAGATGATGTACAGGTGAAAGATAACTTGACGGTTGAGACTTTACCTGTGAGGATAGAGGACCGAAGGCTGAAGCAATTGCGAGGCAAGGAAATAGCTTTGGTCAGAGTAGCTTGGGGAGGACCAGCTGAAGGGAATGTTACCTGGGAGCTAGAGAGTCAGATGAAGGACTCTTACCCAGAACTTTTTACCTGAGGTATGTTTTCGAGGACGAAAACTCTTTCAGTGGGGGAGAGTTGTAACACCCGTATAATTTTAATATTAATTTAATTAGAATATTGAATTAATAATTAGAATTATAAAGATTTTATGGAAATAATAGAAAATAATGGTTTATGGCATTTGGGCCATGTGAGGAAATAGTAAAAGAAGGGGGGGTGATTTTGTAATCCTTTTACTAATTTTATTATTATTTTCATAAAACAATTGGGATTTGGGAAGGAAGAAAGAACGTGAAAGAACAGAGGTTTGGAACGAGGAACGTGAAGGAGAACTGTAGAGGGAGAGATCAAGGATCAAGAACAATTGTCTAAGGTAAGGGGAGACTCTCCATTTAATCTCTATTATTGTATTATAGATGATAGTATGGATTAGGAGTATTGTTGGATCCATTGATTCTATATTCTGAATCTTTCTGTCTGTGTTCATCATTTGGATTGAATCTATGACTGTTAATCCCTAATAACTGAGTAGATCTAGAGTATGATGAACGAAATTGATTATAGGATCATATACTGTAGTTTCTGGGTGAATTCGTATGCTGTTATGAGATGAATTTTCTGGTTTTTAGACCCAAATCGCAGACTGTGCAGGTGAAATCGCGAGGAAGATGAATGGTAAGTTGCAGGTTTCTGTGAACTGCTGTCCATTCACGTATGGTACGCGTATGATACGCGTATGGGGGGTGTGGTACGCGTATGGTACGCTCCCCATGGTGCATTAGAATGTGCCCTTCTGCTGGTACGCGTATGATACGCGTATGACCTGGTGTTGGTACGCGTATGGGCTGTTGATACGCGTATGTGTTTGTCTTGTGTGGAATTTGGATTCTGTTCATACGCGTATGGTACGCGTATGGGTGTATGCTGTGTGGCTTTTGGTCCCTGCTGCTACGCGTATGGCCAGCGTGACTTGCAAAGTTTTACTGTTTTGTGATTTTAAGAGTTCAGTGATGAGTAACTTTTAAAATGCTGATCTGTTTGGAATGATGTTTGATTTATGATGATTAGAATGAAATAAATCGTATGATTGATTGATATATGATTTTATTTGAATGATGCAATTGTACATATATTTGAACATACTTGATGATGATGATGTATGATGATGTATGAGTAAAGATGATGCTACTCATAGTGAGATGATGATGTTGGTATGTTATATATATGTATATGTGTTTGCATGCATTCATAATCATTGTTGTGGGCAGTATCCTAAGGATGAGAGGATTCAGTGAAGGGCAAGATTCCCATTGTGTGGAATCTGTGCTGGCAGGGCCGTATCTAGATGATGATAGATCGGTCGGTGGATGATTTCCACTGGTGATGTTTGGTACCACATGCATAGTGTCAGTTTCATACATGTGCATGATTTGTTTTATAACATGATTATATATGTTATATGATGACTTGTCTGTTTATCTGTGGATGTGTGGTTGATGATTGTCTGAATATGAAACAATTGGGTGAATGATATGACTTTGATATGCTATTATTTATGATGCAATAACATTGGTTAACTGTGATGAGACTCGCCCTTACGTGTTGTCATTTTCAGATTGAGGATAGCGGCGCGACTTGGTGAGGATTAGCTCATAAGTCGGTTTTTAGTTATAGTGTCGGTGTCATGCTCTGGTAGATGTAACACTGGGAACACGTTGTTTTGGAGTTGATTATAACTCTATTTGTTTTGTTATTTGAAGTCTTATACATTGATGATGGATGTTTGACTTGATGAAGTATTTCCGCTGTGTAAAACATGAATTGATTAATGAGTTATGATCTCAGGTGTTTTCAGTAAATGCATGACAGGTGCCGAACGTGTGTATTATTTATTTATTTATTTTATGAATTGTGACACCTCTTATATGTTTACTCTAATTAATAATTGTTTAAATGCCGCGGGTTATTAGAGGGGTGTTACATGCGGGACTGAATTATCAAACAGATTCCATTTCGTGTCTTCCTACCATGTCAGCGGAGCGACAATTGATAGGGAACCGGATTCAGTTAGATAGCACTTAGTCAAGAGATTCATGGCCACCGCCAATACAGAAAGCTTGTATCTTTGGGCGTATAATACTCAACCAATAGGGTTAGTTTTTCATTCTTGGTTTATCTAATCTTTGTTTCTTTTGCGTAGCAAAATTTTCATATAAACTTTTGTTTTAATTTATAGAGCACACTGGTTGTTGCTTGCTATCGATCCTATAAAAGAAGTGGTCTATTATCTGAATTTGGTAGATGGTGAGTGGACCAATTATCCGGCTATGAAGTCAATGATTGATAGGTAAGTGAGATTGTTCTAAATATTCGTGTATATTTATATATTTAATTATTTCTGTGAGATTGATCTAAATATATGTTTTTATTTTGTTAGATCAATACAAGTATTCCAAAGTCAAAGAGACGCACAAGTATCACGGACTAAATCAAACAACATTACTTGGATCAAAGTGCAGGTACATTAATTTTCATAATTTTGCTTATAATAGTTATGCTACTTGATAAAACAAGACAACTATAAAATCTTATTTGTTTTTCTATGTAGTGTCCGTGACAGCAAAACGATACAGATTGCTGATACTTTGTTTTGAGGTTTTAGAAAGAAATCCTTCAAATGAATCAATTAGAGATTCCAATCACGGTATGGATTTATAACTTAGGATAATTTCTTATAATTTATTACATTTAACTAAATCATGCATGTTATGTTTTTGTTATGTAGTACTTTGATGAATTCTATTATGCTTCTTACATGAAACTTAAGTTGGAAGAAATCAAAGAGGAATTGTGTCAATTTTATATTCAGCAAAGAATCATATAGGTATGAATACATTATTGTGTGAAAAGTGTTATGAATACATTATTGTGTGACGGATTTTGATAATGACTTTGTGTTGGAGCCTTTAAATGTGTTTGAGCAAAGTTAGTTTAATTGATCGTGTTGTTCTGTTCATACTTTGAAGGACCAGGACCGTCCGCTCGTCGGATTTTGAGAATTCCGGGCTTATTCTGATTTAGTTATTGTTAGAGATGATTTAGTTATATGTATCTGTTGCAAACATGTGAATTGAACTATAATGGTGTATATATTTTTATTTTGGATTGTAATGGTATTATATTGGTATATAATGGTATATAATGTCCTACATACGAGTTTTTGTTGAAATAATGGTGTGTATATATATATATATATATATATATATATATATATATATATATATATATATATATATATATGGCTTGAATTACAGGTTTAGGGATTATTTCCAAAAATATTACAGGTTGAAAATAAAAATAAATTACAGGTCGAACTGGGAGGCTTAAATTACAGGTTGCACTTTAAAATATTGCGTTTAGCAACGAAAGTGCTTTTAAAAACGCTTTTAAAGGCCTACCTACGAAAGCGCTTTTTAATAAAAAAGTGATGCCTAAGATGATAAAAGAAAGCATAAAAGCTGAAGAAAAAGCGCTGCTAAAGGCTACTTTAGAAATTGCTTTTTCTAGAAAAAGAGCTGCTACAGACCCACCTACGAAAGCGCTTTTCAGGGGAAAGCGATGTCTGAAGTAAACCTAAGGCAGCGCTTTTGGCGTAAAAAAAGCGATGTCTTTACCTACGACAGCGCTACCATAGGCACCGCTATCAAGCGCTGTAAAAGGCCAAAAAAAGCGCTTTCGTAGCCCTTTTATGGCGTTGTGATTGGTGATAATATTAAGTTACTTTGTACTTTTACATGGACGTTTTTGTGGTATTCATATATATTTATCCCTCATTTTGTGAAGATATAATTGATTTTATCTTTAGAATCGAACTTAAACGTGATTTTTACATTTTAATTTGTTGTTCAACTCACTTTACATAAATATATTCTAATATAAATCCCTTCAATTCACTTTAATAAGAATTAATTCTACAAAATTAATTAACTTAAAAATCAATTCTCCTCTCCAACTATGCAGAATCAGACATTACTCAAAGATATATAAAAATAAAATAATGATAAGGGATTCTTGATGCCATGTGAGTTGGTCTAAATTTTAAAGCGGCCAATTTAAATTAAAAATGTGTGTTTTAATCAATTATTTGTAATTTGCTTTTGTAAAAAATTTATTAAATATTATTGACTATTTTTTATGAATGGCGGAAACAATAGCTTGAAACACAAAGCTTTCAGTATTTGATGGAAAGAACTGAAAGTGGTGGATAATTCAGATGTGTGTGTTGCTTGACGCTCAAGATGTTCTTGATCTCGTCAATGACGGTTACACGCCGGTTGTAATGGATGCGACGGAAGCACAAAGAAATGCGCAAAGAGAATTGAGGAAGAAAGATCATAAGGCGTTGTTTTATATCCATTAGTGTGTGGATACGAATGTGTTTGAGAAGATCATTGATTCAACAACGACGAAGGTTGCGTGGGACACATTGGTATAGTGCTACGACGGTGACGCATTCGTGAAGAAGGTGAAACTTCCGAGTCTACGTAAGCAATATGAGAATCTCAGCATGAAGAACAATGATAAGGTACCAGATTACATCTCTATTGTGATTATGGTCACCAATAAGATGAAAGCTTATGAAGAAACACTCTTTGAACAAGTTATTATTGAAAAGGAACTCAGATCCCTTACACCTCAATTTGATTACATTGTTGTAGCAATTGAACATTCTAAGAACTAAAGCACCATGAGAATTGAAGACTGTATAGTAGTCAAGAGGCACAAGAGTTGCGTTTGAATGAGAAAAACTCTGAAAGAGAGGTGGAGTAGGATCTGAAAGCGTCTTCTGGTAAGAATCAAAAGTTGTCTTGGTCAGAGACCAAGAAGAGACATGGTGGTTCTCAGAAGTCGGAAGCCTCCAACTCTGATAAGAAGAAACATCATAAGGGAAATGAGAAGTGTGCAAGAGAAAGATTCAGAAAGAGGAAAAAGATCGGATGTGCTAATGATAAGTACCTTAATGCTGAAGAAATGGGAAATGTCAAAGTCAGAGTGAAGAATGGAAAAATTGTTCTAATCAAGGATGTTTGTTATATTCTTGGTATGAAGGGGAATCTGATGAGTGTAGGTCAGCTAATTGAAAAAGGTTTCTCATTAACTATGAAGAACAATCTCTTGAAGTTGTATGATTCCGATCAGAAGTTGATTATGCAATCTAAATAGGGAAATAAGAGAACAATCAAGGTGAATGTAGGGACAACTGAAACTAAATGCCTTAGTGGACAAGGTGATGAAAGGTGACAGTGAGTTATGGCACAAGATATTGAGGCATCTGAACTTCAAAATCTTAGGGTATATGAGTTCTATAAAGTTGGTACATGGCATTCCTAAACTAGTACCAGTCATCATATCTGTTCCAATCACCTTAACCATTCTAATATCTATTTTTGAACCTAGAGTTTCAACCTCATCCACCTCAACAATCTTTGATCTTGTCTCCTTGATAATGGCATTTGCTTCCGCTTCAAACAATCCAAAACCAATTTCACTTCCACCCTTAAATCTTCTCATTCCATCAACACCTCTTCAACCCTATACTTCACTGGTTCTCGCCCCTGTTTCGAAAGTATTCCACTCTACCACTCAATTTGAACCAATCGATATTGCATCACCCATTTCCATACACTTTGATCCTTAATCACGACAATCTGAGAATTCTTTTGAAGTTCTCGATGAGGAACCCCTTGTTACAATTCTTGCTGAACAAACTCATTCAACTACATCTGCACCAAGTCAGTCTATTCCATTTGAAATACCAACAATTGAAACCTACAATGTTTCTGACCTTCTTGATCTAACCGAACAACATGCTGAAATTTTTCTTCTTGATAAGGATCTACCTCTGGCCCTTTATCAACCCTTTGCTCCCAAACTTCCCATTAACCTGGATAGTTTTATTAATAATTTTAGTAAAAGGCTAAGAATCAGGTGGCCATGTTAAAAGAAGAAGCTAGTATAAGCTCTGATCTCCGGGCTCTGGTCGCCTCTTGGGATAACATTAAAAGATGGATGTATACTAAATTTGAAAGGCTGATGAGCTTTTGGGATGCCTCAAAAGTAGCTGATATTCAAAAAGTTGCTGACAGAGAAGAAGAAAGGAAAGAAAGAATTAGACGCTTCACTCTTCTTGCTACTCAGCTAAGAGAAGTTGAAGCTAGAGCACTTCAGGAAGCTGAAGATGCTAACATTAGAGTTGATGAAGAAGCAAAGCTCAAGAAAGAAGAAGAAGAAGACAACAGAATCACCAAAGAGGCTGAAGCAAAGGCAAAGGAAGCTGAAGCTGCTGCAATTGTTGTCTCTTCTACTGATCATGTCATCATGCGCTTGGAACAAGCTATTGGTGAAATCAGAGAAGAGTAAACTGAATTCAGAAAAAGGTGAGTGTAGTAAAAAGTGGAGATCAAGAATTATATCTTGCTCTTAATGTTTGAACTATTTTTATAACTTAGATCAAGTAACGTGGATTTAAGATAAATTGAGTCTTGGTCATCGTACCGGTCTAAAACAAAACTTTTTATTCGAGATAAATTATAGTATTAATAAGAACATTGTCATAAAAAATATTTTAAAATTTATTGAAAATCTTAATTAGAGAATAAATCAAAGTTTTTGAAAAATCTTATAATCATTAATAGAAAGCTACTTTATTTTGGTACATAAGAATAAACTACTTTATTTTGGTATTGAAGAATGAACTATTTAAGTTGAATTTAAAATAAAATATTAAACTCTCATCATACACGATGAATCAAAATTTGAATCTCAACTAAAAATCATCTACATTTAATATTCAAAATGCTTAGAATATGATATGATGCAGATGAAGTACTATTCCTAATCAGAAGGAAAATGGAAGGCACGAATTGGGAAAAAAAGCACAACACAACAGTTTTGGGTAGCGAGTGTCCCACAGACACAAACTGAGCGAGTCAAATACACTTTACACCTAATCCAATGTCACACATCGTTTCACACAGCACGTTCACATCTCTCTCCCCACCAAAACATTGAACCCCTCCCCTCATCTCAACCATCATCCTTAATGCGCGTGAGATAAAACTAAAACACTTTTTTTTACAAATAATCTAAAATAACTTTCTTTTTAATCAAAGTATAAGATTTCACCATAAAATTATATATATATATATATATATATATATATATATATATATATATATATATATATATATATATATATATATATATATATATATATATATATATATATATATATATATATATATGAAAGTTTCACATCGGATAATATATGATCGATCAATTTTGTAAAATTGAATTGAGCCAAAACATTTTTCTTTAACATAGTATTAAAAGCCTCGTTTAAGTTCCGATGAGTCCATCATTTATTTTCATATTTCAGTTGTCTAATCTTGAACAATTTTGTAAAATTGAATTGAGCCAAAACATTTTTCTTTAACATAGTATTAAAAGCCTCGTTTAAGTTCCGATGAGTCCACCATTTATTTTCATATTTCAGTTGTCTAATCTTGAACAATTTCCAAAACATTTTTCTTTAATATAGTATTAAAAACCTCGTTTAAGTTCCGATGAGTCCACCATTTATTTTCATATTTCAATTGTCTAATCTTGAACGTGAGGAAGTATTTTGAAAGATTAACAATTAAGTTGGCTTAATTATAAAATAATTAAATTTAATCTAAAAAAAGAGTATTTAAATTTATACTCACTTCCACCATTCTGGATGTTGTAGAGCATAGTTTAAAATTTATGCCGTCTGTCATGTACTATTTGCATCTCTTCCCTAATGGCTGTGTGTCTTTGTCTTGAAAACAGAGGACACAGCGCACGCATTGGCAACATGGATAGTAGATAGCTACGTTTCATTTCAAAACCATTTTTAGCCACCGCTCAGTAATGAGTGTTGCAAGAGTGGATTTGTTTTGCCATAAATAAAAAGCATGATCTCAAATTTATTTCCTACATTTATTTTATTCATTTATTTTTTTAGAGAAAAAAATAAAGAACATACATTATCTGAATTACACGTGTTAATGATGGCCCACTAGAAATGAAGATTTACATGGCCCACAATTAACAAATTTTTGAAAGAAACTTCTTAGATAAGTAAAGATGGAAAAAAAGTTGGAAAAAGAAAAGGGAGTAATTGCCCTATAAAAATAGTTCTCATTGCTCTACACAAAGTGTTTAAAACATTTTTATCAACTCTAAAATATCAATTAAGGCTATTAATTGAGCATAAAAAACCTAAATACAATTAACAAGATCAATTAACTTTACCACAAGGCACAAAAAAACATGATTAAAATCGCTAAACAAAATTTAAGAGACGTAATCATTGAAATACAATTGTTACTCCATTCATTTATTGTAATTTGGGTGGGACAGGTTGTAACATTATGATCTTTACACAAAATGTAATTCCCCAGAAATGATTACATCAAACTGTAATTACATCTTCACCAAATCATCTCCAACCTCATTATGCTTCTTCATCTTCTTCCCAATTTTGCATCAATATTTATTTCTCCTAAATCTAATCCACCTCCCAAACATAGTGACTATAATAACATCACCCATTTCCCAAAATACCCCCCAAAAAGCCATACTAGACCCTTCCCTTACCCTAATTCTTCTTCTTCTGTACTACAATTTTCCTGAATAATGAACCTAAACATTTATTCACCCAGTGTTTTAAAAACCAAACTGAACCGGGTTCGGTTCGGTTCAATTTTCAAAACATCGGTCCCGGTCCCACCTAATATATCAATAAGTCCATTCTTGAGGTAGCTGAATCTCACTGTTCACCACCTCTGTCTGCTGTGCTTTCACGTTCCGCTTTTGATGAAAAAAGCCATCATCACTCCCATTCCTTGCAAGTGCAACACCTAAATAATAAATATAATAAATTATTAAAAATAATAAAGATAATAAATTAATAGATCAATAAATTAAAAAATAATAATAAAAAAAAAACTTTACCAACCATTTTCAAAGCGATTCTTCTGCTGCATGTAACCTCTAATCACACCTTCATCAACTTTCCGATTCAATGCATGAACAACTCTATCAGGAACAACCACATTTCTACTCACTGCATACACAATAACAAAATCATAAAAACAATAAAAATAAACAAATGAAGCAAATTTAATTAAAATTAATTATTAATTATTTTATTTTTTACCTGGTTTTTTTCTTGATGACTCGGTATCAACAACCCGAGGCAAAAAAACTCCGGTTCCGTTTCTTTCCTTTTTCAAATTAGGGTTTCCAGGAAAAACGGGTTTATTGTTGTTTCCAATCTTTTGCACAGAAGGCCATGCAGATGGCGACAAACCAACTTTTCCCGGAAAAACCGTTTCACTGTTCGTTCCTCTTCCAAGGACATTTTGGTAATTACACCTCTGAGGAAAAATGCTACAACCACGAGCGAGTTCATCTCGTTCCTTCAACCACTGCTTCTTCAACATCTCAAACTAAAACAAAAATAAATTAATTTCAATAAATAAAAATTAATATACAAATTTCATAATATTTTATGTTTGTTATTTACTTGTGCTATTTGAAGCTGTAACTGTAACTGTTTCTGAGAGTTCGAGAGTGGATAATTCTGAGAGTGAAATACAGAGGGCTTTTTCGGGAGAAAGCCGTAAAAAGCTTCATCGTTGTTAACTCGATGAACCTTATCGGCTTCTCCTGCATCCGCATGCAGCAGATCATTCCTTGCTCTCTGAGAGTTCGAGTAGGAGTTGAAGTTCAAAACGGCGTCGTTTTGCCTTGATTGTGGTGAAGATCCCTAAAAGAAGAAGAAAAACGGTTATAAATTATTTCAATGGTGAAAATGATGTAATATAACTTTTTGCATGTTTTTGTTACCTTGAAAGAATTGTTGTTGAGAGCGAGTTGGTGATGGAGAGATGAGTTGGCCATGCGACGAGTTAACTCGTTGATGTAGTCTTTCTCAATGGTTGAAAAGGAGTTGAAAACGTCGTCGTTTTCGGAGGGAGTGAAGAGGTGATCGACGAACCGTTTTTCGTCGTCGGTGAGAAACTGAGGCGGGAGGAAGAACTCAGAGTTTTGAGCCATTTGGGTTTTTTGAAAGAGTGATTTGAATTTGAATTTGATTTCGGGTTTACGAAGAGGTTACGGTTTATAATAGTGTAAAAAATGGGACCCAAATATATATATAGGAAAAAAGAGAGAAAGGTAAAGTAGAATGAGTTTTAAGAATTCACTTTTTGTGTGAAGTTTTTTAATTTTAAAATGAAAATAATTTAAAATAAAAGATTTAATTTTTTGAGAAAAAAGAGTGGGAAGAGATATTGAGAAGGTGGTACTAGTACAAAGAACGATAAGAGGCGGTGCTGCTTTTTATGTAACGCTCACGCGCGTTGTTTTTGTTTTGTACCCACGCGTTTTCTCATATATTTTTTATATTTATTTTTTATGTTGAAAAAAATATTATAGATATGATCATGAATAATGTGATTATATTATCCAACAACAATCCGTTGAGATAACACAGAATCTCTTTTAGTTTAATTAAAGATTTTAGCTTCGAATTTAGTCTTAAATTTGAGATATTATTAAAATTTTCAATTTACCATTTATTATAATTTTATATGGTTCGAAGAATTAGTTTATACAGTTGGCGCGCAGATGAAAGTAACTTTATAAAAAATAGTAATGTAATTATTATATTAATTAAAATACTATTAAAATTTTTAAATTTTTTTATATTATTCATTATAATTTTATACGGTTCGAAGAATTAGTTTATTCCGTTGGCGCGCAGAAGACGGTAAGTTTATAAAAAATAGTAATGCAATTGTTATATTAATTGATTTATGGATTTTTGAAAGATATGGAAGGTGTGATACACTGGATGGAAGGTGTGAAGGTGACAGGTATGTATGGAATGTATTGAAAAGGAGTGACTGGGTAGCACGGGGTGCAGTTACCGTGCATAGATAAAAATCTATGCACCGTGCATAGATGATTATGGACCCTTGGATCATTGGATCAAATTCTAAATATCAATTGTCATTACTCAATACTTAATACTCATCACTCAATATTCAATACTCAATACTCAATACTGGATTAAAACCATGATCCAATGGCTTATGTAGGCTTATGCACGGTGCATAAGGAAAATCCTTATGCATATTAGCCAAAGCCGGTAGCACGACGTGACTGATGATGGAGTTGCGTTGCACTTGCGTTGCACCCCTTCACCCCATTCCTTGTTTTGCTTGGCGGTTGAAGCATTGTTTGTTGCAAACAGTAGTAGTATATTACTGATTTATGGGTCCCATCAAAAAGTTTTGTCAATTGTTTTAAAATTGATCTAGAATGAATTTGAATGTCAATTAATTATAAAATTTACTTTGATTAAAAGTTTATTAAAAAAAATTAGGTGAAAAGAATTTTGCACTCAAATTACAAAGGAGTCCATAACAACAATATATGTTAGAATTAATCTTTAAAAAAATTGGGAAGTTATTAAAAATAATTCTAATACTACTATTAAGAGAAATTATTTACAAATTAGTTAATGGCATTAGTCTAAGATATTTTCAACAAGATAAAATTGTCTCTATTTTTATATAACTAAAAATAGAATAATTGTTAATTTCAAAAATAATAGATAAGTGTTATTGGTTTGATACATTATAGAAAGAAATTAATATAGTATAATATATTAATATTTCTTAATAATAAAAATATGTATACGTTTAACGCGAGAAATGGCTAAGATCAATGTTTTTTTTTATATGGTTAACGCGGGAAATGGCTAAGATCAATGTTTTTTCTTATATGGTTAACGCGGGAAATGGCTAAGATCAATGTTTTTTCTTATATGGTTAACGCGGGAAATGGCTAAGATCAATGTTTTTTCTTATATGGTTAACGCGGGAAATGGCTAAGATCAGTGTTTTTTCTTATATGGTTAACGCGGGAAATGGCTAAGATCAATGTTTTTTCTGAATAATAATTTAGATAACATTTCAGAGAAATATTCAAACGTAGAACTATCACACGGGGGTAATTAAGGTTGGAGAAGAATAGGATAGTGATTTTCTTTTTAAAATTTATAGTATCTACCGAAATATTTTACTGGTAGAATGATATCCACATTGTGTTAGTTTTGCATAACACATTTGTATATGTTGAAAAGATTTACCCTTCAATTCCTTAACAAAGTACAGAAAGAAGAATCGAGGTCATTCACTCGTCGTTTTCTAAGATTTTCACTGTCCAAAAGAGGCAATGTGTTATTCACTTAAAAGGAAACAATGGGAAGGACTAGTCATAGACAAAGTCGAGAAGGAGCAATATTCCTTTATTTTTCTATGATGAGGAATTGATCACCACGATATCCACGTCATGGCTTGCGTTACAAAACAACTTTGTAAATTTTAGAAAGATTTACCCATTAACGCCCCCAACGAAGTACAAAATAAAAAATAAGATCATTAATTTATCCTTTCTAAGATTTTCCCTGTCTAAAAGAGGCAACATATTATTCACTTGAGAGGAAACAATAGGAAAATGTTGGTTTGAATATAAGCGTAAAATGGTCTAGAAGTGGAGGTTATAGAAACAAATTAATATAGTATAAATATATTAATATTTCTTTATAATAAAAATACTTAAACGTTTAACGTGGGAAATGGCTAAGATCAATGTTTTTTCTGAATAATCATTTCGATAGCGTTTCAAAGAAATATGTAAACGTAGAAATATCACACGGGGGTAATTAAGGTTGGAGAAGAATACGACAATAATTCTCTTTTTAAAATTTATAGTATCTACCGAAATATTTTACTGGTAGAACGATATCTACATTGTGTCAGTTTTGCATAACACATTTGTCTATGTTGAAAAGATTTACCCTTCAGTTCCTTAACAAAGTACAGAAAGAAGAATCGAGGTCATTCACTTGTCGTTTTCTAAGATTTTCAGTGTCCAAAAGAGGCAATGTGTTATTCACTTAAGAGGAAACAATGGGAAGGACTAATCATACACAAAGTCGAGAAGGAGCAATATTCCTCTATTTTTCTACATGAGGAATTGATCACCGCGATATCCGCGTCATGGCTTGCGTTGCAAAACAACTTTGTAAATCTTAGAAAGATTTACCCATTAACGCCCCCAACGAAATATAAAATAAAAATAAGATCATTAATTTGTCCTTTCTAAGATTTTCGCTGTCTAAAAGAGGCAACATATTATTCACTTAAAATGAAACAATAGGAAAATGTTGGTTTGAATATAAGCGTAAAATGGTCTAGAAGTGGAGGTTGAATAAACATTTCCCCAATATAAATTGTTTTCAAAATTAGAGTTAAAAAGTGCGGGAGCGAATGTTTAAAAAGCGTTTTAAAAAAGACTATGTAATCGAATTAATGTACAAATGAATTCAAAGATAACAAGATGATGATGAATCAACTATTCAAAAAACAATAACTAATCCTAGATTCAAACAAGAGTGTTTGAATAAAATTTTATTAATTGATACAACAATCCAGAATTATAGTTTTTCATGATAATTACTAGAAAGAAATGTTTAGTAGACTGTTTCTAACACAAACTTGAGCTTAAACATTAAATAGTTATGAACAATAAAACTCAACCACAAGAAAACTATAAAGAAAATAAAACCTAAAAACATACAAATTATTTACATTACTTAAAAAGGAATGGATAGAAACCTAAATATCCTCTCAAATAGAACACACACGATCTCCTAGAGTTGAACAACACCCATCAGTGGTTTTTTGAATTGAGGGAGAAAATGAAATTTTCAGGAGAAAAAAATGCACAACTAAAATTGTCCTGTCAATAACAACATGCTTTCATTTGTATTTTGATGTTCTATCACATTTTAGATATTTTTAATTATCGTTTTTTTGTAATTTCAATTTTATCATTTATCATAAGGATGTATCTTATAGTTATCCTTAATCTCCACTTAAGTTGAAATCGTGCAATGTTTTTTTAAGTAGAGCAAAATGATCAAAAGTCAACTATGTATGACTTAAATCACAAGCTAGAAGTCTTAAAACAATATGTTTTTTTAGCTTGATTCAAATCACAACTTTGGCTGATTTAAATTAAGAGTAAAAGTGAAATTTGGAAATCAATGATGTAAGCTTGATTTAAATCAATGTTTTTCCTGGATTGAATCAAAGGCACATTGACTTAAATCACAAATATGGTTGTTTTGAATCATGCATGAACAATTTTTTTAGAAATCAACTCCCGTTGTATGATTTGAATTAGGTGATTGATTGACTCGATGTCCACTATTATTTTGAGTAACATAAAATAAAGGCCAAATAGACACATAGCTCTGAGAATCCTTTCAAGAACACATTCAAGATCAATTATCTTTAATCATTGTCTTTATCTATTTTCTTCCTTTCGTCTTCTCGACTATATTATTTGCCTTCATCGTCTACCCCTGACTTGGGGCTTGAGAGCTATCTTCCGAGACAAAAATGGTGAAATTCTGGCCATGAGCACTCATCATACTATCAGTGAAGATAACCTTATCATGGAGGAAACAGTAAAATTTCTAAACGCAATTGACATATCGATTCGGTTTTGGGTCAAAAGGGTGATCTTGGAAATGGATAACCAAAGCATTGCTAAAACTATGTTAGAAGACGAATTACCCATAAAGGATCGGGGACTAATTTGTATCCAAATTAGGAAAAGATTTGAATGTATTAGGGGTTATTCATGTTTTCAGAGATAAGAATAAAATGACACATGTGATATTATAGAAGCGTCGCCTCTGAGAATAGGGTTTAGGTTGAAAATGGGACGAATTTTATGATGCACCAAATCAATAGAAAAAAGCCCATTTCAATGATAACTATTGTAATAAAATGGAGAATTTATCCTGCCACCCCCACTATTTGACCTGTCACCTCCATATATTTCCATAATACCCATATTACCCATGTCAAAATTTTATTAAAAAGTCTGGACGAAAATTTCGGTAAGACAAGTAAAATGTGTGAAACAAATAAAAAAATTTGATATAACAGGCATTTAACAAAATGGTATATGGAAAAATAAACCGTTTTTTTTAAAGTACCTATCTTTGCCGGATTTTTTGCTAAACATTGAAAAATATGATAGTTTAAAAAGTACCATTTTTTTTCAAAATCATTCTTCATATACCAGATATTTAGTGGATATATTAAAAATCATACATTTTTTTTTTCAAAATCATCCTTCATATACCAAATATTCATGGGTTGAAATTTTTCTGTCAGCTTTGTACGATTGTGATTGCTCCGATAATTTTATGTGATATATAATGAATTCAAAGTTGTATAAATAGGGGTCATGTGTTGTTAAGAAAAACATATTACAATGCCTCACTATTTGTTTGAGGCATAAGTGTACTTCAAGTGAAACCTCGTGTTAAGTCTGGGCTCTCAGAGGACACCACATTTCTCGCTCTTCTAAGATCCAAGTTGAATAATATGTTGCCTCACACCGAGAACAAAAAGGTGAGTAAGGTCGAGTTCCATATGACATTGCCTATGGTCATTACATTAATCCTTCTCTTGTACTCCATAACACCTTATGGATATGCATGCCTCCCCCTACATCTTTTGACCTGTGTGAACCCACTAGTGGTAGGAATAACCGCCTGTCACAAATGAACGAGAAATACTCATATATCCAACATTGCACAATAACTTATAAAAATCAAGAAATGTCATAAATGAACTAAAACAATGAGAAATAGTAATTTTTTATGCCTGAAATAGACTAATTTAACTGGAAAGTTGCCTCATCTTAAAAGCATGTTCCTCTCCAAGTGTAGCGTATAAAAAAGTCAGTGCAACAAACTCCCATACCCAACTGACATGCTTAAGGCGACTAAACAACCACATGTACTTCACATTGATATATACACGAGATTTATTCGCTAGGATAATACATTCTACAAGATGTAGCATGAATAACCTGGCGGCTTGCTCATACATAGACTAACGCACTAGATATTTATTCCTATCCTGGAGCCAAGATAGGCAAAAGTGAGCACCCCTATTAACCTTAAACTCCTCTATCACCTGCTCCACAGTAACCCCTAAATGTTGTACAGCTGTAATACGAGCAACCTCCTGGCTAATGAGAGGAGTAGCGAAGAAACTACCTATCAAGCGAAGATGAAACAGAGAGGAGACATCATCCAAGGTAATCGTCATCTCACCTAATGGAAGATGGAAGGTAGATGTTTCATCACTTAATAAAGGTTGTCAATAGCTGACCGTTGATTATGGTCAGTAAATAGACCACCATTGAAAGAAGACAACAATCATCAACAATTGCCCGAACTTCCTACGACATCGTGACATCACGATATCTAAGAACTTCTTCGGCTTCCCCCAATGGATGGACACCTCCAGCAGTAGTCGGTCATGTAGCAAACAAAGTAAAAAAATCACAAGTTATTTTCAAATGTATCAATAATAAATAAGGTCACATCATCAACCTATCATATACACACCTCTCCTTGCCATTATCTAAATACCATATGATCAACTTATCCAATGAACATAAAACGATTACATTCGTGTGTACATACGACTTTATCAAAGTTAGAGCAGTAACCTCCATCTCAAATGGATAAGTAAACTCCATATCATTCGTAGTAGTCGGACCTCTGCCTTAGGAGGATAAGGCTCATGTGTTTGTGCCACCATCTACATGTCATCTTCAATTGCTTCCTAAACTTCCTCATCAATTGGCTCATCATCATGATCCCTGTTCCATCCAACAACAGGTCTAGATCCTCTTTGTCAGCTATTGTAGGGTGCACGAAACTGCCCGACCTCCATCTGCCTCGTTTGAGAACCAGTTGGGGCTACTCTCCCTGCTAGGAAACGAGAGTCCTCTACCTCATCCCGCCTCGCACGAGCCCTCGCTGCAGCAGCTTTAGCTCTATCACGCTGTCGAGAAGGAATCGTGCCAACTGGTCCTTAGTGTAAAGAAATCAAAATATTTAACCTACCAGATTTATTGAAAAATCCAAAAAAAAAGTATGTTTTTACCAGATTTAAAAAAAAAAATAGTAAAAATATATTTACCAGATTTTTTGAAAAAATCAGTAAAAACCATATTTTTTATGTTTTATTTTTTGAAAAATCCGATTAACATGTATGCATTTTTATCGCTTATTTTAGAAAATTCGGTAATATCTATGCATTTTTATCGTTTTTTCCTTCAAAAAATCAGGAAAAATGGATGCATTTTGACCTCTTTTTTTTTAAAAAAAAAAACTATAAAAAATGCATGAAAAACATGAGTTTTACTGGATATTTTTAAAAATGCGATAAAAAATTCCTGATTTTTTTAAACTAAAAATCCTGTATAATCTTAAAATTCGGTAAAAAAGAATACTTAATGAGATGTTGGAAAAAAAGTTGAAATATTCCACTAGATTTTAAAATAAATTTTTATATTTTACAATGTTAATATGATAAATATATAAAAAGTATGGGAAGTGTCATATGTAAGATGAAACTCTGAGTGGTAAGATAAATTTTTATAAGACGGACCAATTGTAATAGTGGTGGGCCTAACCCAAATCATCAATAATAGTTTTTTTTTTTTTAGTAAAAAAGAACTTTGATCTAAATTTTTTGTGAAATCTAGGAGAATTTAACATGTCACCCCTAAAATTAAACATGGCACTCCCCAATTTTTTTATTTCAGAAATGCCCTTAATGAAACACCAACAATGTTCGGACAAAATTCCCGGTAAACACTTGTAAAATTTCTGGCACCCCTTGCTAAATTTACGAAATACCGTAAATTTCAAATTTACGTGATACCGTAAATTTCAAATTTATGTGATACCGTAAATTTCAAATTTACGTGATACCGGAAATTTCAGATATACTGAAATTTCCGATAGTTTCACTTTAAGGTTTTTCTTTTAAACGGTTTGAATTTTGCCGACACTTTTAAAGGGCTATGATTGCACCTACAAATTATGTGGCTGAGGATTCTCCGTCATGTGTATAAATAAGGGCATGTGGTGTTGAGTAATACTTATTTAAAAAATGTCTATTCCTAAATTTCTGATTGGTGTGCAAGTGTATTTCAATGAAAGTAACCCTGCAGTGGAAAAGAAAAGCTGAACAAATTGCTGCCTGATTCGAATAACAGGAGGGTGACAAAGATTGAGTTTCAGGAGGACTCGATAATGGAAGGGTGAAATTAGAAAACCCGCAAATTACCGGAAATTTTGAAATTTCCGGTATTTTTCAAAAAAATTATAACTACCGTAAGTTTCATAATTCCGGGTATATGTTTACTGCAAACTACCGAAAATTTTAAAATTTCTGGTATTTTCAAAACTACCTTAAATTTCAAAAATCCCGGTATATGTTTTTCTAAAATTACTGGAGATTTTGAAATTCCCGATGGCGATTAACCGGAAATTTTGAAATTCCCGGTTTGAATATACCGTAAATTTCGTAAAAATACCATAATTCTTACTGTTTTAGTAAAATTCCCGATAAAGCCTCCAAATTCCCGGTATTGCTTGTAAATTTGAAAAATATGGTGATGTCACATAAATTTGAAAATAATTTGTGAATTTACATTTTAGATATTTTGATCTTTTCATAATGTTTGGGGGATGCCATGTTTAATTGGAGAATGACATGTTAAATCCTCGAAATCTTGTGTTGTTATCTTCAATTAAAACAAAAATATTAATTGACCATCGGATTTCAAGCGGTTACAATGAGATTGTTCTAATTAACCAGCACAAAAATTTATTACGAGAATTGCAACTTTGCAAGATTTCTTAAAAAATCATGAAAATTTTAGTGTTATTAACATAACATGGATTTCAGTTTTCATATATGATTATTTTCGTGTTCTTTTTTTTTTCTTCCCCTAAACAATTAACAAAAAGTTTTCGTATTTCATTATGGCATGCTATAAGTAGTCCTTTTTTCCTTTTAGAAAAAAAAATTATTATGTAATGTCAATGTAAAAAATTTTACACTATTAATTATTATAATATTTCATTTAAATTATTTTATAATTGATTAAAATAAAATTCAAACTTCTTTTAACATATAAAATTTATGATTAATTAAGTAAAATTCTTTTAAATTATCATTGCATTTTATTTAAAATCTAGAAAAAAATGGTTAAAAGTGTATATCACACTGTTATAATTTGATCAGACTAAAATGTTTATACTAAACACAAGCAGTGCAAATGATAGAAAAAATGTTAGAGTGTATATTTATCACGGTAACAAATGCAAATAGTATATTTTTCGTTGTAATTTTTAGAGACTTAGGCTCTGTTTGGTAAAATTAGCTAGTAGTTGATAGTTGTTGACTGGTAGCTATTACCTGATAGCTGGTGACTGATAGCTGGTAGCTGATAAGTTAATTTGAATGTTTGATAAATTAGCTGTTACAGTAGCTGATCAATACAAAATGACACAAAAGGACATTCTTATTAAGAAATGTGTGATTTAATCTTATCATATTATATTATTAAATTAATTTATATTTGACGAAAATAAACATATTAATATAAACTTACAAAGCAATTTTAATATATGTGAAAAATTTAAGAAACATCAAAATATTTTAAATTTGTATATAAATTATATAAATAAATTTAACAAAATACTTGAAATTCGAATTCAGTTAAATTAATCAAAATTAATGATAAAAATAAGTTTATTATTTAATATTATACCATAAAAATATAACAAAAATTTTAATTTTCTTCGTCTCGGTTAATCTCATTGATTCTTCGATTACATTTCACTAACTCATGAATTATCAGCACTATTTCAAAATTTATTGTATACTTTAGATGTTATTAAAAATATTAAAGATTAAAAAAAATTAAATATTGAATCATAATATATATATATATATATATATATATATATATATATATATATATATATATATATATATATATATATATATATATATATATATATATATATATATATATCGAAGGGTAAAAATAAATTTTTGTTAAAATAATAAGGGTATAAAAGGAAGAAAAAGTCACAAGTTAAAAGCTACAAGCTCAAAAGCTACTTCAAATAGCTTTTAAAAAAAAAGACAAAAAATAGTAAAAAAGCTAAAAGTTAAAAGCTAAAAATAGTTACCAAACATTTTTTATTTATTTATATGAGCTGAAAACCTAAAAGCTCTTTTTATGGCCTTACCAAACAGGCTCTTAGAGTTTATTTGAAAAGATTAAAAACTATTTTTTAGCCTTTAACTTTACAAATCAGGTATAGAAAAGAAAATAAGTTTGATATTTCTTAACATGTATATTTCGGAATTTTTAGCTCATTTGAGACACCTTTTTGGTCTAGAGGGTAGACCTGAGGTGCAAGCACTTCCTTAAATAGTAAAGGAATTTGGGATTAAAAAACGAGCCATCCGTTTTGCCTAAAGCCTGCCAAAAAAGAAGCGGGGTGGACAAAGTCGTCAAGTGCAAATAGACATAAAAATTTAGCCCGCTCGCCAAGGTGACGGGCTGACGGGCGGGAGACTTGCCCGCATATTTTTTATCGTTTTTTTAATTAATTAATAGGTTTTGTTTTTTATACATTTTAATTAAAATTTTCACTTATTTTTTAGAATAATTTTTTATAAAACATATTTTTAACCAATTTTACGTAGAAAATATTGCATATATTGACAAATAAATATATAAAATAAAACAATCAAGAGTTAAAATTACTAGAATTAACCAAAAGAGAGCGGGCTTAAGGCAGGACATGCTGAACTAAAAGGTGAAGCGGATTTTGGCGAGCGGTGGGCTCAATATACCAACCCAACCCACCATTTTATGACGGGTGTGCGGGTCGGCTCGACGGACCACAACCCGTTTTACCACCTATAGAAAGAACCGAGCTCCTGCCTATATGCCACAGTTGTGTGTGTGACTGTAGCAAAGTACAGAGACCAAATATTGTTAGTGATCGGATGACCGGGTTGGTAGCTCACAATAACAGTTGTTGAGTACATTAACTGGACATTGGTAATGATCGGATGACCGGATTTATAGCCCATCACAACAGTTAAGAGGCAACCCAAGGGTTGCTTGGAGGTTACAAAGTTGATGTTCGAACTGATATAACTCATGATCAGTGCTCGTTATGGAGGTGGCAAACATTACCTTAAGCTTTTAAAACATAAGTAGTGTAGGGACGACTCATGATTGTTCATTGATGAAGAAAGCAAAAGGAGGAGAGAACAAATATATAAGAACTATATAAGGGACACAGAGGAGAAGAAAAAGGGAGAGACATTGAAAATAAGTCATACAACCATAGAATTTCCTTTCATTCACGATCTTCCCTGCCCAACATCAATGAGGTTACCCAAACGATGTTTTTGCAAGAACATTTGGCGCCCACCGTGGGGCCTCGGTAAAACTTTTCCAAGCCGCACATAAATCATCAAAGAACCAATAATCTTACCATATCGAGATGTCTGGGTCATCACCCAGTAGAAGTGAACCGCGTACTCCGCCAGACATGACACAAATACTAACCATTGTTGAAGCTCTACGTCAGTAGAATGAGTCACTGCAGGAGAGTGTTTATACTCCAACAGACTCAAAGTCAACAGGAGGGGGAAGCAGAAGAGGAACTTTTGGATCCTCAGCCTCTTTCGGAAGTCATCTGGGGTGACCAGGTGTCAGAAAACTTAAAACAACCGGCCTTGGCATATTTTGATGGCAAAAGTGATCACTAGGAGCGCATC
This sequence comes from Vicia villosa, assembly GCF_029867415.1. NCBI lineage: Eukaryota > Viridiplantae > Streptophyta > Magnoliopsida > Fabales > Fabaceae > Vicia > Vicia villosa. Next base: position 44,495 of record NW_026705047.1, read on the forward strand.
ATTGCAATTAACAACTAGTAAGAGATTCATGCTCCCGCACGGGTAATTTAATTATGATATTGTGTAAATAATTAAAAAAATGTAATAATTTAGAATCTTCAAATAATAATCATGAAATAAAAAAATAAGAACAAATAATTTGTTAATGAGATAACACATGAATGAGTCTTAATGTCATAACACTTAAATAGTATCAAACACAAATGTAAAATTTTAGATATAAATGCAAAATTTGAAATGATTTACTTTTTTTAAAATGAATAATAATCATATAGATTTAATTATATTAAACAATCATACACAGAGAAAAAAAATATAATTGTGAGGTGGAGAAAAAATTAATATTTAAAAATAAAGATTTTGATATGGTATGAAAATTAAAAAATACATTATACTATCATGCAATTGATATGGTATAAAATTATTTAGATACAAATAAATTTGAAATGAATTACTTTATTATTAAATTATCATACAAAGAAAAAAAATTGACCCAATGAGACGGAAAGAGAATAAAAAGAATTTTAGCATTAGAAAAAATAAATAAAATATGTATTCTTTTGATAGTGACCCGTAAAATATAGCCTAATAACATGTAAATTTATTTAATATTGTATAAAATATATTTAGAAACATGTAAATTTAACTCACATGTCCAGTTTTGATCTTCTAGTATGCTAGGGTAAACTTGAGTTGCTGGATCCATTTTAGATCGCTTGGACAAATCGGTTTTTTAGAATCAATCAAAGTATATTTGTTAAAAAAAATGAAATTTAACAAAATATAAGAGTGTATGTGGATAAAAGCTATTTTGTACCGCACATCTGTACTTAAATGTATATTTAGAGCAATTCTTTAGAATGTTTTCTTGTCTTTCCTGTGACTTCATCATATTGTTAAATTGGTTTTAAAAATTCTTATTTTTTAAAAATTATAATTTTAGTAGGATGGTCTTTGTTAAATTTGGTATAAAGAGAGAAAGAGATAAAGTTATTTAGGATAAGATCTGAAAGAAATATCTTTGTATTTTTGATTTCATAAATGAATGAGGAATACAAGGCTCCATTATATAGGAGAACAAACTTTGACAGCTGTGACAGCTATATTAGGACAACTGTACTAGGACAGTTGTACACAGATATTCCTCTAAATCTAATAGAATCTAGAATAGAGAAACTTAGATAATTTATTATTCTAACATTCCCCTGCAGAAGTTGAGGGTGTGTTGACAACACTGTGTTTGTCAAAAACCCTGAGCTTATCACGCAGATGTAGGAACTTAGAGGCTGGCAGAGGTTTTGTAAAGAGCATTTGCCCACTGATCCTGGGCAGGAACATGAACCACAATCAAACTTTTGTTAATAACCTTTTCCCTTACAAAAAATATATCCATTTCCATATGTTTAGTGCGATTGTGCAGAACAGGATTATGAGCAAGAGTGACAGTACTGAGATTGTCACATAAAATCTTAGGTGTTTGGAATTTGCATTTAAGCTCATTGAGAAGGGACTGAACCCAAAGAATTTATGCAGAAAGTTGTGCTAAACTTCTGTATTATGCTTCTGCACTAGATCTGGCCACCAGAGTTTGTTTTCTTGACCACCAAGAAATGATGTTATGACCTAGAAAAACACAGGCACCTGATGTAGATCTCCTGTCATCAGAATCTGATGCCCAGTCAGCATCGTAGAAACCTATAAGAGGCAGAGGTTGATTGCTGGAAGCAGCCTGAATTAGCAGCCCATGATGCAAAGTTCCACTTAGATATCTGAGTATTCTTTTTACAACTTTCCAATGTTCCTCAAGGGGGTTGGATAGAAATTGGCAGACTTTATTGACTGAGTAGGAAATCTCTGGCCTTGTTAGAGTAGCATATTGAAGGGCTCCAACTATAGATCTGAAGTGAGTGGGATCAGGGACAGCAGTAGAACCAAACTTAGAGAGTTTGTTGCTGGATACCATGGGTGTGGGCATACCATTGGCAGATGCCATATTAGCTTTGGCTAGAAGATCACAGATATATTTGGTTTGAGACAAGAGTAAAGAGCCATTTGAGAGATGAGTGACTTCAATGCCCAAGAAATAATCTAGCTTTCCAAGCTGTTTAAGAGCAAACTTAGTATTCAACTCTGTGATGAGGAATGAAGAGGAATTTCCAGTGATGATGATATCATCAACATAGACTAAGACCATAATAGATAAAGTGTTGGAGTGAAGCATAAACAAACTAGGATCACACTTACTGGCCTAAAAACTAGGCTGTACCAGAGAGCCTCTTAACATTTCAAACCAGGCTCTAGGGGCCTGTTTAAAGCCATAGAGAGCTTTGTTTAACTTGCAGACCAAAGACTTATCAGCTGACTCAAATCCAGGGGGCTGCTGCATGTAAGCATTTTCCTCAAGTATGCCATTGAGGAAGGAATTGTTTACATTAATTTGTTGTATACTCCATTTGTTTGTAACTGCAAGTGTGAGAATTCTTCTAACAGTAACAGGTTTTACAACAGGAGAAAATGTCTCAGCATATTCACTACCAGCCTGTTGATGAAAACCTTTAACAACTAATCTGGCCTTATACTTATTGATAGAGCCATTTGAATTTTCTTTCACCCGAAACACCCATTTACAGCCAGTGGACTTCTTAGAAGCAGGAAGAGACACCAATGTCCAAGTTTGATTCTTCAAAATTGCCTGGTACTCATCATTCATAGCATGAAACCAGTGAGGAGAGGACAGGGCCTGATTAACAGATGTTGGTTCCATGGTGGTGAGGAGAAGGGTGGTATGCAGTCTAGGTTTAACTATGCCATGTTTGGCCCTAGTTTGCATAGCATGAGTGTTAAGAGGACGAACTAAAGGCTGAGATTGGGAAGTGAGAGGAGGGAGGGAGGCAATTGGTGACGGGGAAGCAGACGAAGAGGGAGAAATAGTGTTGACTTCAGCTATGTCAGTGCTGGAAGAAATAGCACTAGTAGAATGAATAGGAGAAATAGGAGGAGATAGAGAGGAATTGGCAATGGGAGTAAAATTAGGATAGTGAGATGGTGTGTTATTGGTAAAGTAATATGGTGTAGCAGAAGGAGAAGGAGAAGGGTTGATTTTATGTAGAGGGGTGGGAAAGAAAGTTGCAGATGAGGAAAACCAAGAGTGAGAGGAAGTAGGTGTAGCAGGAGCTGACACAGAAGTGGGAAATAATTCCAAGTATGGAAATCTAGATTCATGAAAGAGAACATCTTTTGACAAATAGATGTGACCATCAGAGGCAAGGCATTTGTAGCCTTTGTGGGAGGTAGAATATCCTAAGAAAATGCATTCTTGAGATCCAAAGGCTAGTTTGTGGGCATTATAAGGTCGAAGGAAAGGGAAGCAGGCACAACCAAACACCCTAAGGAGAGAATAATCAGGGTGTTTGTGCATAAGAATGAAGTAAGGAGATTGGTTTTAGAGGGTGAGACTAGGCAGACGATTGATAAGATATGCAACAGTGATAAAAGCATGATCCCAATATTTAAAAGGTAGATTAGACTGAGCAAGGAGAGATAAACCAGTTTCAACAATATGGCAGTGTTTTCTTTCAACAATGCCATTTTGATGATGAGTATGGGGGCAGGTGAAACGATGAGTAATACAAAGTTCAGTAAGATACTTTGTGAAGGGGCGAAATTCACCACCATTATCAGTTTGAACACTCTTTATTTTAAAGCCAAACTGAAGCTCAACCATGGATTTGAAGTGGACAAATTGTGTGAAAGTATCAGATTTGAGTTTGAGTGGAAAAACCCACACAAACTTGGAATGAGCATCAACATAAGTTAGGAAATAAGTGTAACCACTAGATGATTGAATGGGAGCTAGTCCCCATAAATCACACACAACCAGCTCAAAAGGAATATGATATTCAGTTGTGGAAAGGGAAGATGGGAGTCTGTGAGATTTGCCTAGACAACAGGGAGGGCATAGTTCATTAGGTGGTTTTTAGGGCGTGGTAATGTTACAGATTTTAAGCACTACTGCAAGAGCATGATGGTGAGGATGCCCTAAGCGAGTATGCCACAAATGATATTTGTTATTAGATATAGAGGATGTGACATTATAACATTGAGAAGGAATAAAATTATTGGTAGAAGAATTAGTAATGACAGAAGTAGCAGTTTTATTAAGAGAATCATTATTACATAATAGAGTCCAGTTGCTTGTAGCAACAAAATTTGATTTGCAATTATCATTAGAAAGGGAATGACAAGAAAAAGTAACAGGTGCTGAAGTTGATGGAGTGCAGTTTGACACAGACTTGGAAGAGGCAGGATTGGCAAACTTGTAGAGACCATCAGCTCCAACTGTGCCACGAAGCAAAACTTCAGAGGAAGCCTGAGATTTGACAAGGCAAAACTGTGGATGGAACTCAAAGAAAACATTATTGTCTTGAGCGAATTTACTTACACTAATGAGATTTTTAGTGATGTGAGGAACAAGAAGTAAGTTGTGTAAGGTGAGGGATGTGTTAGGTAAGGTAAAATCCATAGAACCTACAGAGTTAATATACAAACCTTGTCCATTTCCCATGTACACTTGATCAGTTCCAGGCAGCGAAACAAAGTCAGACAAGTTGGAAGAATCAGGAGTAACATGGTGAGAAGCTCCAGAATCAGGATACCACCATTGATTGCTGAAATTCGGATCAGACAAAGTAAGCAGAGCTTGGGGTTGCTGTTGATACCTTGGTGAAGGAGCTCTGGGAGCAGAATATCCAAAAGGAGGTGGATAAACAGGCCTAAATGGCATCATTTGCGGATTGAAGGGAGATCTTGTACCTTGTGAAGAGTTTGAGTAACGATGATAGCATATGGAAGCATCGTGACCAGGCTTGGTACAGGTTTGACAGTAAACACGAGCAGAACGACCATCACGTCCAAATCGGCCACCACTACGACCAGAGCGTCCTCCTCGAGAAGAAAAACCATGACTTTCAGCGTGTGCAGTGACATGGCTAGTTCCAGAGGGAAAAATGGGAGTTGAAGATCCTGGGGTATCGGAAGCGACTTGCGAAGATGGCGAGGAAGCTTGAGTGAGATTTACAGAAACATGCTCAATTTACAGAAACAGGCTCAGTGATTATAGCTTTCTTGTTCTTCTCAAGTTGTGACTCATGAGCGAGAAGAAAGGACTCTAGCTCATCAATGGAACAGAGTTCGTCTTTGCTGTTAACGGCAGCCACAATGGAATCATACTCTTTTGGAAGAGCGTCGAGTACGATTTCAATGAGATTGCGAAGAGGAACAGGGTCTCCTACAGAGATGAGAGAATCATTGATCTCGCGAACACGAAAAAACAAACTCTTATATCGTGTGCGGCCCTTTTGTGAGATTTCGAAGTTCAGAACGGAGCTGGCGAGCTTTGGTGGTAAGAAGAGTATTGAAATAGAGATGAATCGCAGACCACACTTGCCAGGAGTAAGTACAGTCAACAAACTTCGTTAGAAGCGAGTCGGAAATGGTGGAAAGGAGCC
>NW_026705048.1:300000-397182 GCF_029867415.1 Vicia villosa
ATTAATAGGATAGAAATGAGTGGGATTCACTCCCTAATCTGTTTCTTGAACATTATATAATGGGATGGAAGTGAGTGGGATTCATTCCCTAATCTGCTTCTCGATCATTATACATTTTATGTGATTCGAATCGCAAAGTAAATTCCCTTAAAAAATACCCAACCAAAAACACTTAAAACACTTAATAAAGGCTCGAATTAAAACAAAGTGACGAAGTGGTGCGAAACCTTGTATTGGGTTTTGTTCATCATGTAGTCACATAAAAAACACAAACCAAAGTTCACTCTTTTGCCTTGTTAGGCGCTTAAGAATATGTTAAGTCCATTCCAAAGTAGGCGTATAAGTCTCCAAAGGTCGAGCATCGTGGATTGTGACCTTAACCGCTGTTCAACTAAAAAACACAAAACAAATGGAAACTATGGAGCCGAACTACGGTCGCTCTGATTCCTTGTAAGGGATACGTAGGCATTGGGTCGCGGGGCCTAAGCGAGCACACTTGTAAATAATTCCTTCTTTTCCCCGTATTTCTTTTGCATTCATTCGCATTTAGTTTTAGACATAGATATACACCCTTTAGATAGAAACAAACATAGGTGGATACCATCGAGTACGATGGGCGTGAGGGGTGCTAGCACCTTCCCCTTGCGTAACCGACTCCCGTACCCTGTTCTCTGGTCGAAAGACCCTGTCCTTGTTTCGAGTTAGGTTTCTGATATTCCTTTCCCGCGATGGGATGAATATATTAGTGGCGACTCTGATTCCATTTTTCGCGGTAGCGACAGCTGGCGACTCTGCTGGGGACGTTTCTAGACCTGTGCTGGTCCGTTCTTAGCGAGTCGATCCTAGCCTTTGTTTGTTTGTTTATTGGGTGTTTCTTTGTTTGTTTGCTTATATGTTTACATGTTGTATATATGCTTGCGCATCATGTTTATTTTCCGCTTGCATATCATGCATCTGGACTATATTATGGGTCCCCGTGGGGACCACATATTTTCTGCTTTGTTTTGCAGGTTGGGTGGGATGTTTTATGAGGTAAAAGGCCCAATACCCAGGCCAGAGTTGACACATAGGATACCTAGGATAGAGTGGATAGTCATGACGCCAACAGAATGTCAGGTTCTGTTGATTGCGATCATGAGACCCACGACCAGCCGAGACTCGAATGGGATACCGTTGTTGGCATGTATTTGCAACAATGATGGTGTTTCAGGAGAGTTGTTAACGCTGGAGACCTTTCGACCTACCCTGACCTAGATTCACCTGTGAGTGGGGAGGGATATACATGACAGGTACCGTTGGTGACTATTCTATTCTGTTGGTGACTATTGGTTCTCCTGGTATTCAAAAAGGTGTCGGACCTTTGATCTCATGACATCTGACCTGTATCAGTTATTCAGAGGAGTATATAGTGGTTACTAAGATTCTATGGACCTTGATCCCATGCTTTTGCATTGCATAACATCATACTTTATCCACCTCATTTGTGCGGGATCCTAAAGTCTATTTCCAAAAAAAAAAGGAAACGAAAAAAAAAAAGTAGAAAAACAGAAAAGATGGAAAAAAAAGAAAAGAAAAGATACTATATGCAGAAAAAAAAAGAATAAAAGAGAAACAAAAGTTGATGAGAAGACTTTAGGATCCCTTAGAAATGAAACATGCATTCATACTATCATGCATTTCATAGTTCTCTCAGAAGCTTATGAGGGCCCTTTCTACTCAAATGCTAACTTTAACAACAAAATGACTTCTCACCGCTATGTGCTTGAAAGTTAATAATGGAACAACTCCGTGAGGTTTTGAATAAGACGAGGACAGAAATGGGGATCGACGTGAATCAGTGTATGGAGACTATCCAAGGTTTCTCTCTTAGACAAGAAGAATTGAGGCAAGTTCCTTAAAGGCCAGATGGCAATGTTAATCTCACCCATGAGAAAGTCTTACGAATCAGAATGTCTGAAATAATGTTGAGATTCCTATTCTCGGTAAGGAGGAAACACATCATGAGAATAATTTGGAAATTGAAGTCTTCAAGTTTCCGATCATTGAAATGAAAAAGATTCCACCTCTTGGAGAAAAGGTTGAAAATCATAAAAGGTCGTGACTCCGTTGAGTTAGACATTGCGTGTTTGTACCTAGTGCCTGATATCAAAAAAAAAACTGCAAGGATCATTTACTCTCACTCCGAATGGTTTGGATATTGAAGCTAAAGTGATAATCATCTCTTGGACATATGTGGAAATTGTTTGGGGCTCCCGATTGAGGGATAAGCAAGACATTGTCTATCTTGAGCATTGCACCATTCGCATGCTCGAATCCCTTAAAGCACTACAAATTCTTGTGCAACTTCGTCAGAATATTTTTCCATGTGATAATCAAGAGGGTTCTACGAAGACATTTCTCATTCTCAAGCTTTGGCTTCATATCATGAGTCATCTCTTCCCGAAATTTTCTTCTCAGTGACATTTGACCGTCGATAGAGAAAGAAAGAATATGAGACAGAAACAATATGGGAAACGAAGTGATGTAATTTCAATGCCTTGTACTCAGTTATATCCTTGATTGTTGGTATTCCAGTTGGTGTTTTGGGCTTTCCTTACCACACGTAGTTCTCCTGAGTGTGATGATCATACTATCTTCTTCCATTTATAATGGTGATTACTATTCTAGCATCTATATTTGGGGCTCCCGACCGAGGGATAAGCAAGACGTATTCTTATCTTGAGTATTGCATCATTTGCATTGCTCGAATCCCTAAAGTAAGGTAAAAATGCACCACTCTGGTACGCCTTTGTTGGAATATTTTTATGGGAAGCAATTTAAAGAGTATGGAAGGAACATATGATAATGCTAAGTGGCTGCCATGTTGGGGCACCTAGCCATTTAACTGAAGGTGGTAAGACATTCAAAGTCAGAATTCGAGTCCTCGTTGATTTTAAAACGATCATAGTCACTCCAAGAGGTTGATGCAGCAACTGAAGTCTCAATGGGGTATCAAAACTGGAAAAAAAAAAGCATTCAAGAGCAATAAGTCCATACGGAGTCATGTCTCCTCAACAATGGCATTCATGTAGTTCTTTATTGCATTCTCATTGGTAACATTTTGTTGTTTGTTTAAGCATTGCTAGCATGTAAAAACTTGTTAATTTCTGAATGAAAACCATAATACATTGTTTATGTTTGTCTTGAAGTAATCCATTCGTTTTCACTCATAAAAAAAGAGTTTTGGCATTACGATACCAACTTTTACTTACCTCTTGCTTAGGCAACGAGCGGAGGGAGAATGATGACAACAAAAAATGCAAAATCCCTAATTGTGTGTTTTTGAATAAAACCCTGCTGATGATGTACAGGCATTGTTTCAAATCCCCAAACACCGGAGATATAAGGGAGATAGACCCTCGTTAACCCCTTTGAGCCTTGAAGTAGGAGTTTCTTTTCTGATCATAAAAAACCCTTGTTTTTAACCCTGGGGCAGGGTAGTGTTCATTTAACTTGACCAAGAGTTCAAAACTCATAAAGGGTATGTATCTAAGGGTACAACAATGGTTATCCTTCAAAAGGTTGAGGAGAGTCAAAACCGTAATGGTTATCCTTCACCTACCAAGAGGTCAAAAGATGACGATACCACAATGGTAATCCTTCATTAATCATGGAATGAGGCAGTCGCGATCACTTCCAACGAATCAAAGACAATACGAGGTCACACGACTTGTAAAAAAAAAAGAAGGGAGCAAAAAATATGGCAAAAAAAATGAAAAGAAAATGATGAAAGAAAAGAAATAGAAATAAAAAGAAAAATAATGGTGAAAATAAAGCAAGAGCAAGGTCGTGTGACAATGAATCAAAAGAATAAAAGGTGAGCGACTGCCATGTCCGAAAAACCTAATTGATTCCTCAACCGTTTCAAAATTCCTTGTGAGGGACGAACACTCATAGTTGAGTTAATTGAACTTAGGAGTGGAGAACATCATGAAGGGGGTGGGCACCAATTAATCTTGAGCCTAAAAATCCTTTGTTTCTAAAAACTGTGAACCCGACCAAGTTACAATCCTCAAAAGTCCTAATTGAAGTATGTAGCGGTAAAAATGTGACTCGACGCGTTTTCACGCATTCGAAGTACAACAGAGTCGCCACCGAACTTTATTTATTCCAAGAAGGAAAGGGAAAATATCGATAAAACCCACAGAATGAAAAGGAAGGATAAGATGGTCGTTCGTAACCAAATTAGGGTTCGGGAGTCGGTTAAGCAAAGGGAAGGTATTAGCACCCCTCACCTCCATCGTACTCGATGGGACCCATTTAGTTAGTTTCGTGTTTGAGTGTTAGTGTTTTGTTTGCGTTCTTTAGCTTATTGATCGAGAAAAGATAAAAGAAATGTTTTTTAGCGTTTTTATTGTTATGAGGAAAAAGAAATGTTTTTTTATTATTATGCTCGCCAAGACGTTTGTATCTCGTGCCTACGTATTCCCTAGTGCAATGGGAAAGTCAGAGCAATCGTAGTTCGGGCTAGGAACCACGAAAAGATTTGTTGGTTGATTTTAGCGAGAGGTACTCGATCGCTTTCAAATGGAGATACTACGCGCACATGGATATGATATCACTACAAGAATGGATGACTAAATCAAGATAAGACATGATTTTGGCCATCATCGCATTCGAGTGGAAGATATTCGATCTTCACATGTGGAAGTATGTTCGTATTGAAAATTGGATAAGTGTCTCGTTTATGAAAAGAGTTTTAAAAGCCATAAGGCAAAAAGGTTGAATGAAATTGAAGTTGTGTTTTAAAGGGACATTTAGCAAAGGATTGAGCAATAGGTGTGCACCTAGCGCGTCTTTACCCAAGGTATTGAACAGGAGCGAGCCCCATTGTCACTTGTTGTCCTTGTTAATTTATTCGTTTTAAATCAAAAGATCAAGGTATTCAAGAGGTGTTCACCCCTTGTCACAGGATCTTTCGGTTTGATTAATGTGTTTTGATTCGAAAGATCAAGGTATTCAAGAGGTGTTCACCCCTTGTCACAGGATCTTTCGGTTTGATTAATGTATTTTAATTCAAAAGATCAAGGTATTCAAGAGGTGTGCACTTCTTGTCACAAGATCTTTCGGTTTGATTAAGTGTTTTAGATTCAAAAGATCAAGGTATTCAAGAGGTGTGCACCCCTTGTCACTCAATCTCTTGGTTTGATTGATGTATTTTGATTCAAAGGATCAAGGTATTCAAGAGGTGTGCACTTCTTGTCACAGGATCACTTTGATTAATTAAAGAGTTTTGGTTCAAGAAAATCAAGATATTCAAGAGGTGTGCACTTCTTGTCACTTGATTTCTCGATTTATTTAAGAAAGCATTTTATTATTTGATTCAAAGGATCGAAGGTATTCAAGAGGTGTGCACTTCTTGTCACTTGATCACTTTGATTTTATTAATGTGTTTTAGCTTCAAAAGATCAGGGTATTCAAGAGGTGTTCACCCCTTGTCACAAGATCTTTCGATTTAATTAAAGAAAGGTTTAAAAAAAAGTGTTAACCTAAAAGAATCGGGGTATTCAAGAGGTGTACACTTCTTGTCACTCGTTCTTTCGGTACCGTTTAAAGGATTTTTGTAACAAAGAAAACTCGACGTTGAATCGAGAAGTTATTATGAAGCGACTTGGCGTTGGACCAAGATTATTTATTTTGAATTGAAATTAATCTAATATATTTGGAGTTTTATTAATATAAGAAGTAAAATCTAACAAACTCACATAATACAAATATTTTTTGTGTTTTATTATTAATAAGAATAAAATCTAATGGCAATTAAATACTTTTTTGGAATTTTAATAAGAAAATAAAATCTAATTAGAGGCATGTTTTTGGTATTTTTAATAAGAAAAAAGTCTAATTAAAACATATTTTTGTTTTTTGTGTGAATAAATAAAGCAAAATCTAAAATAAAAGCATGTTTTTTTTTGTATTTTGAATATATAACAATTAAAACAAAATAATGAGCAAATAATAACATAAAAAACTATGATGGAAAGTAGAAATAGGATAAAAATAAATTGCATGGGGTTTGATTAAAAAGGTGGGGCGCTGGGCCCATGTAGCTGGCCCAAAGGAAAGCTGAAGATCTGCTAGGAGGGGTGTTTGCAGCGCATGGGTATGCATCAGAGTAAAAAAAAACAAAATTGGGCCTATCTCACCAATGTAACTCGGCCCGAGTTTAAAACAACTTCAAACCCTAGACACTAGGATGAAATCTTCGGCCTCACACCCGAAAGAATCCTCACGGCACTCTTCTTCTCAGAAAAAACGTGAAACTCTCTCTCTGAAAAAAACGTGAAAACTCCCTTTCTCTCTCGCGATTGCTAACAACAACAAAATTTGTTCTCGCGGTCAACCCTCTCTCACGATCTCGCTCACGAATCTCTCTGCTACCTCTCTCTCTCGGGTGTCTCTATTCTCCATGGATGAACAACAACATCCCATCATCTCTGCTTTTCTCTCTCACGAAATCTCTCGGTTCTCTCTTTGCTTCGCAAAATAGAACAAGAACACCAACGATCTCTCAATGCTCTCTCTCTCGCGCTTGACTCTCGGTCACTCTCTCGCTTTCTATTCGCGACTCAAACGTCTATTTCCATAAGAAAAATTACAAACAACAGCATTATGAAATCGAACAAGCAAGACAATAAACATTGGATTTGTTGTTTACATGATTACAGAGCTACACGAAAGAAATCGTTACCGACGAAGAGGAAAGTTGTTGTTGTAGTCGTATCGTTGTTTCGAAGCCGCTATGCAAGTCGAACGCGTTGCTTGTTGTGATGTGAGAGTCTCAGTTGTTGTCTTCAGAGATTTGAGATATGATTTCAATCGGTGATATGGTTGCCGAGCAGGTATGTTGTTTTATGATGAGCTGTTGTAGTGTTGTGTTGGTTCACAGTGATGTGTTGTTGTTCTGGCTATGGTTTCTGTGTGTGTGAATGTTTGGTTGAAGGTGGTTTGGAGTTGATGGTGTTTAGGCAGAGAGTTTTTCCTTTGTGTTCCCTCCTCTCTTTGCTGTGAATGAGAAGGTTTGTTTATAGGTGAGAAACATGAAGAATTGGGGGGAAATTTTTGAGCTTTTGAACCTATGTGGTATTCTGATTTTGTTCTTTTTGATTGCAGTTGCTGTGGATGTCCATTTTTGTGTAATTTTTGGACGTATTGGGACTGCAAAGTGCAGGGTAGTGGCCAAGAGAAATGCAGATTTTTGGACTCTAATGTTTGGCATGGGATAGCAGTGTGACAGCAATTTTGGACGTTGTTATTGTAATATTGTGAACATAGAAACCTGATACAACAAACAACGTCTAGGGACCACTTGCATTTTCTTTATTCTCATTATTTGACATACATAAATATATACTAATAATAATAACAAGAGGGAAAGGAAATTGGTTAGGAATATGATAGAAACAAAATAAAAGAAACTTAAAAAAGTAATTCAAATTTTAGTAATAATTTAAATTAAAACACCGTTTCAAATTAAATTAGAATTAAAATTCAAAATAAAAAATTAATATATTAAAATAAAAGAAATAACACCACAAAATAGAATTAATTAAAAAACAAATGACAAAAGGACATAAACATATATTTATAAATTAAAATGCGACATGCCTAAAATGAATGAAATATGCGGGTCAAAAATTGGGGTGCTACAGATGCCCCTATTTAAGTTTCTTCTATCGAAGATATGAAGAGACTTAAATACAAAGTACACAATTTTTGTCCTAAGATGATGCGACGATGCTTACGACATGAATGCAACGGACATTTTTTTTTATGCAATATGATATGAGACATTCTTAAATCTCTGTGGGAAACTAGCGCCACAGGAGATTAACAATTGATGGAGAAACTTGGAAAACAGGGATAAAACTCTGGATAGTAAGAACGTCTAAGGGTGGCATTAGACGATACCTATAATCAGATTAATTTGAGAGTGACATTGAATGGTTATGACATCCGATAACAGGCTTTGGATGGCAATGAAAGATTATGACACTCGATAACAGGCTTCGGATGGCAATGAAAGATCATGATATCCAATAACAGGCTTTGGACGACAATGAAAGGTTATGACATCTGATAACACGCCTCAGATGGCAATGAAAGATTATGACATCCGATAACAGGCTTTGGACGACAATGAAAGATCATGATATCCAATAACAGACTTTGGACGACAATGAAAGGTTATGACATCTGATAACACGCCTCAGATGGCAATGAAAGATTATGACATCCGATAACAGGCTTTGGACGACAATGAAAGGTTATGACATCTGATAACACGCCTCAGATGGCAATGAAAGATTATGACATCCGATAACAGGCTTTGGACGACAATGAAAGATCATGATATCCAATAACAGACTTTGGACGACAATGAAAGGTTATGACATCTGATAACACGCCTCAGATGGCAATGAAAGATTATGACATCCGATAACAGGCTTTGGACGACAATGAAAGGTTATGACATCTGATAACAGGCTTCAGATGGCAATGACATCCGATAACAGGCTTTGGATGACAATGGAGATTTATGACATCTGATAACCGGCCTCAGATGGCAATGAAAGATTATGACATCCAATAACAGGCTTTGGATGAAAGAAAGATTATGATATCTGATAACAGGCTTCAGATGGCAATGACATCCGATAACAGGCTTTGGATGACAATGAAGGTTTATGACATCTGATAACAGGCCTCAGATGGCAATGAAAGATTATGACATCCAATAACAGGCTTTGGATGAAAGAAAGATTATGATATCTGATAACAGGCTTCAGATGGCAATGACATCCGATAACAGGCTTTGGATGACAATGAAGGTTTATGACATCTGATAACAGGCCTCAGATGGCAATGAAAGATTATGACATCTGATAACAGGCTTCCGATGAAAGAAAGATTATGACATCTGATAACAGGCTTCAGATGGCAATGAAAGGTTAGAAATCCAATGACTAGCTTCGGATGAAAGGACAAATAACGTTTTGGTATATGCCAAGTAAGTTGGGCTTTGATCTCAAGGTAAATATGTAAATGAGTATGAATTTTGTTTTAGATGCATTGAATTTTCTATGCATGATATGTGAATGATCAATGTAATGCAATTTTATACGACAATTGAGGTAGACTCTTTAGTGAGGGAAGATTGGAACTCTGATTCCTCAACACAAGAACATTGTCAACTCTGTTATGTCACACTGACGATCCTTTTGGGAAGGACTAATAAAATGCTTGGGGATTACTGACGGAGATTGCCCCTGACTGGGTGATTGTAAATTGATCCTTGCTTCAGTCCTTGAAATGAATGTTGTAATACTTGCCCCTAGTATAACTTTTGAATAACAGGATCTTGAAGTAACGTGCCCCTAATAGGATCACTGATCAAGTTTCTCAACCGTTTGAATTTCCTTGAAAGATGAGTGCTTACTTGCAAATAAAATGTTCATTCAAAAATGGTAAATTTAATGCAATGCTCAAAGCATATTTTGAAATCAAAGTCACTATTGGAATGATGCTATTGATGTAAAGAAAATGAATCAAAGGTCCAAACACAGTTGTCTAGACATTCAAAGTGATGGATAAAGCAAAAGGTATGGTAAAACAAACGATTTGCAAAGATCTTTAGGAGTCAGGTTAACGCAACCTTGTTGTAGCATTCTTTCAAAATAAACCTTGCTTCAATTAGGTCTTTTGAAGGTTGTAACGTGGCTTGGTTCACGGTTTTAGAAACAAAGGATATAGGCTCAAAGTATATTTTTACCCACCCATTCTTCGTGATGAACTTCAATCCTACGCTCAGTTAACTCAAATTGTGCATTCAGGCTCCAAGAGGTTTTGGAATTGCACCCATGATAATGATGATCGTTTAAAGGCTAAGGGAATCTTTAAGATGGCAGTCACTTCTTCCTTTCGATAGTCACAACGTTTTGTGGTCGTTCAAGGAATTTATTGACTTCTCTTTTTTGCTTTATGTCCCTAACTTTTGCCTGAATTGTTTCTTTTTAGGATTACAGTCAGCGGGATGTCCCAGTTTTGCCTAAGTCTCCTTCATAGGTGTTGACTTAGCGGGCTTTTTCTTTTGAATTTTTTTTTGATATATTGGAAAGATAGTGACTGCCTTGAAAATGATTAATAATAACCACCTTGGTCACTTTTGATCGAAACCTTTATTGAAAGGTGTACTTAATGATTATCTTGAATTTGAATGCACAGGTAAATTAACTGAGACCTACCCTGCCCCAGGTTAAAATTGCGGGTTTTTTCGTTAAAAAAGAAACTCCAACTTCAAAGGCTCAAAGGGGTTGACAAGGGATTAACTTCCTTATTTCTCCAGTGTTTGGGGATTGAAACAATGCCTGTACATCATCAGCCAAGTTTTATTTAAAAGCATACAATTCAACAATTTGGGTATTTGTTCTCATCATCCTCCCTCCAATCTTTGCATAAAGAAAAAGAACAAGAGATATATTTTTGTTTTTTTTAAAAGACAAAGCATAAAGAAACACATAATGGATGTAAATGGATTGACTCAAATATGTAATGCTCATTTCATTAAAATTAACATTAAAGAACAAACAAAGTTGAAATGCAGTACACGAGATAAAACAAGGAAACTACAAACAGAAGGAAACAAGGCCTAGTGACTAATCATTGGCGAGGAGGAGCTATCCTTGTCTGATATATTGGCTCTTCAATTGGATAACTTCTACTCTTAGCAAATCTTGGTCTCGTTGAAGTTCTTCCTTAATCTTCAGAATCATGCCTCCATTTCAATGTGTTGAGGAATCAACTTGACGGTAGACAGACCATTTGAGGGTGAAGACAAATGAAATGAGTCTTTTGTTGACAGCTTGAATGCATGAATGAATATGCATGAAATTTTTTATGTAGGAATGATGCAATGTCACATGATATGGGATGCAACACGATGTTATACAAAGACTGTATTAAAATGATAAATGTAAATGGATAACAGAACCTACTGAGGAAAGCTTCTTAAAATAAGACAGTTCTATGTTCTTTTACCCAAGAATCCCCTCACAAGGTTAGCTCTAAGGTTTTTGATAGTAGAGATACATACATCACCATAGATGGAACGGGTTCTAAAGGTCCTTGGAGTTAGCGACGAAATCAGATTTCTGCCATGCGATGGGTGAACCATCTTATGACAAATTTCATGACTAAGTCTCCTCCAAGTGGGGTTTTCGTATTAGCCATTCAAGGTGTTCACCTTGGGGACTAGCACTACACAACCACCTCCTAACTTATGTTTTTTCTCTTGTTTTTCAAAGCTCGGGTTGAGAGCTTCACTCAAGTATCATTCCCATATCCACAAATGAATATATACAGAAATAAAATAAAAGCGATAAAGCAAGAGTAAAGAAACATAAATAATACAAGAATAAAATATAAAGAACATAAGCATAAAAACACAAGAATAAACAAAAGCAAACACTCAAATACAAAACAAACTAAACTAGGGTTGACCCTCTTAAGATGTCCCCAGCAGAGTCGCCACTTTCTGTAGCGGTAAAAATGTGACTCGACGCGTTTTCACGCATTCGAAGTACAACAGAGTCGCCACCGAACTTTATTTATTCCAAGAAGGAAAGGGAAAATATCGATAAAACCCACAGAATGAAAAGGAAGGATAAGATGGTCGTTCGTAACCAAATTAGGGTTCGGGAGTCGGTTAAGCAAAGGGAAGGTATTAGCACCCCTCACCTCCATCGTACTCGATGGGACCCATTTAGTTAGTTTCGTGTTTGAGTGTTAGTGTTTTGTTTGCGTTCTTTAGCTTATTGATCGAGAAAAGATAAAAGAAATGTTTTTTAGCGTTTTTATTGTTATGAGGAAAAAGAAATGTTTTTTTATTATTATGCTCGCCAAGACGTTTGTATCTCGTGCCTACGTATTCCCTAGTGCAATGGGAAAGTCAGAGCAATCGTAGTTCGGGCTAGGAACCACGAAAAGATTTGTTGGTTGATTTTAGCGAGAGGTACTCGATCGCTTTCAAATGGAGATACTACGCGCACATGGATATGATATCACTACAAGAATGGATGACTAAATCAAGATAAGACATGATTTTGGCCATCATCGCATTCGAGTGGAAGATATTCGATCTTCACATGTGGAAGTATGTTCGTATTGAAAATTGGATAAGTGTCTCGTTTATGAAAAGAGTTTTAAAAGCCATAAGGCAAAAAGGTTGAATGAAATTGAAGTTGTGTTTTAAAGGGACATTTAGCAAAGGATTGAGCAATAGGTGTGCACCTAGCGCGTCTTTACCCAAGGTATTGAACAGGAGCGAGCCCCATTGTCACTTGTTGTCCTTGTTAATTTATTCGTTTTAAATCAAAAGATCAAGGTATTCAAGAGGTGTTCACCCCTTGTCACAGGATCTTTCGGTTTGATTAATGTGTTTTGATTCGAAAGATCAAGGTATTCAAGAGGTGTTCACCCCTTGTCACAGGATCTTTCGGTTTGATTAATGTATTTTAATTCAAAAGATCAAGGTATTCAAGAGGTGTGCACTTCTTGTCACAAGATCTTTCGGTTTGATTAAGTGTTTTAGATTCAAAAGATCAAGGTATTCAAGAGGTGTGCACCCCTTGTCACTCAATCTCTTGGTTTGATTGATGTATTTTGATTCAAAGGATCAAGGTATTCAAGAGGTGTGCACTTCTTGTCACAGGATCACTTTGATTAATTAAAGAGTTTTGGTTCAAGAAAATCAAGATATTCAAGAGGTGTGCACTTCTTGTCACTTGATTTCTCGATTTATTTAAGAAAGCATTTTATTATTTGATTCAAAGGATCGAAGGTATTCAAGAGGTGTGCACTTCTTGTCACTTGATCACTTTGATTTTATTAATGTGTTTTAGCTTCAAAAGATCAGGGTATTCAAGAGGTGTTCACCCCTTGTCACAAGATCTTTCGATTTAATTAAAGAAAGGTTTAAAAAAAAGTGTTAACCTAAAAGAATCGGGGTATTCAAGAGGTGTACACTTCTTGTCACTCGTTCTTTCGGTACCGTTTAAAGGATTTTTGTAACAAAGAAAACTCGACGTTGAATCGAGAAGTTATTATGAAGCGACTTGGCGTTGGACCAAGATTATTTATTTTGAATTGAAATTAATCTAATATATTTGGAGTTTTATTAATATAAGAAGTAAAATCTAACAAACTCACATAATACAAATATTTTTTGTGTTTTATTATTAATAAGAATAAAATCTAATGGCAATTAAATACTTTTTTGGAATTTTAATAAGAAAATAAAATCTAATTAGAGGCATGTTTTTGGTATTTTTAATAAGAAAAAAGTCTAATTAAAACATATTTTTGTTTTTTGTGTGAATAAATAAAGCAAAATCTAAAATAAAAGCATGTTTTTTTTTGTATTTTGAATATATAACAATTAAAACAAAATAATGAGCAAATAATAACATAAAAAACTATGATGGAAAGTAGAAATAGGATAAAAATAAATTGCATGGGGTTTGATTAAAAAGGTGGGGCGCTGGGCCCATGTAGCTGGCCCAAAGGAAAGCTGAAGATCTGCTAGGAGGGGTGTTTGCAGCGCATGGGTATGCATCAGAGTAAAAAAAAACAAAATTGGGCCTATCTCACCAATGTAACTCGGCCCGAGTTTAAAACAACTTCAAACCCTAGACACTAGGATGAAATCTTCGGCCTCACACCCGAAAGAATCCTCACGGCACTCTTCTTCTCAGAAAAAACGTGAAACTCTCTCTCTGAAAAAAACGTGAAAACTCCCTTTCTCTCTCGCGATTGCTAACAACAACAAAATTTGTTCTCGCGGTCAACCCTCTCTCACGATCTCGCTCACGAATCTCTCTGCTACCTCTCTCTCTCGGGTGTCTCTATTCTCCATGGATGAACAACAACATCCCATCATCTCTGCTTTTCTCTCTCACGAAATCTCTCGGTTCTCTCTTTGCTTCGCAAAATAGAACAAGAACACCAACGATCTCTCAATGCTCTCTCTCTCGCGCTTGACTCTCGGTCACTCTCTCGCTTTCTATTCGCGACTCAAACGTCTATTTCCATAAGAAAAATTACAAACAACAGCATTATGAAATCGAACAAGCAAGACAATAAACATTGGATTTGTTGTTTACATGATTACAGAGCTACACGAAAGAAATCGTTACCGACGAAGAGGAAAGTTGTTGTTGTAGTCGTATCGTTGTTTCGAAGCCGCTATGCAAGTCGAACGCGTTGCTTGTTGTGATGTGAGAGTCTCAGTTGTTGTCTTCAGAGATTTGAGATATGATTTCAATCGGTGATATGGTTGCCGAGCAGGTATGTTGTTTTATGATGAGCTGTTGTAGTGTTGTGTTGGTTCACAGTGATGTGTTGTTGTTCTGGCTATGGTTTCTGTGTGTGTGAATGTTTGGTTGAAGGTGGTTTGGAGTTGATGGTGTTTAGGCAGAGAGTTTTTCCTTTGTGTTCCCTCCTCTCTTTGCTGTGAATGAGAAGGTTTGTTTATAGGTGAGAAACATGAAGAATTGGGGGGAAATTTTTGAGCTTTTGAACCTATGTGGTATTCTGATTTTGTTCTTTTTGATTGCAGTTGCTGTGGATGTCCATTTTTGTGTAATTTTTGGACGTATTGGGACTGCAAAGTGCAGGGTAGTGGCCAAGAGAAATGCAGATTTTTGGACTCTAATGTTTGGCATGGGATAGCAGTGTGACAGCAATTTTGGACGTTGTTATTGTAATATTGTGAACATAGAAACCTGATACAACAAACAACGTCTAGGGACCACTTGCATTTTCTTTATTCTCATTATTTGACATACATAAATATATACTAATAATAATAACAAGAGGGAAAGGAAATTGGTTAGGAATATGATAGAAACAAAATAAAAGAAACTTAAAAAAGTAATTCAAATTTTAGTAATAATTTAAATTAAAACACCGTTTCAAATTAAATTAGAATTAAAATTCAAAATAAAAAATTAATATATTAAAATAAAAGAAATAACACCACAAAATAGAATTAATTAAAAAACAAATGACAAAAGGACATAAACATATATTTATAAATTAAAATGCGACATGCCTAAAATGAATGAAATATGCGGGTCAAAAATTGGGGTGCTACAAAGTAGGGTTTATTTCGAAAACGCACTCTGAAGAGATAGCGTTTAGCTGACTCTCAATGAAGCGTAGCACATATCTATGTTGGTATTGTATGCCCGCTTTACATTTCATTCACAAGAGGTGGCCACCTCATTGCATAAAAGTTTGTTTAAGCTTCAAGACTAGCATAGGCTTTGCATTAGAATTGTCATTCTTATAATTAACATTCTTTTGCATAGAAAACATTTGCTTAAACATCAAGGAAGTTTCTATGATGAGAATCCACGAAGAGCTTTATCATGTCAAAGTAAAAGGACTTGAGAACTCCTTAGAGTAAAAAGAAATCATTTCAGAAACTGATATCAAGGGGCATGTTGTCTGAAGACTCCATTGAGCATAATTAGTTGATACCCTCTTTAATTGGTTACCCTGAGGGGAGAAGTCTGAATACTCTGTTGAGTAGATGCATTTTGATTAAGTACCCTAAGGGGAAGAGTTTGAAGACTCCATTGAATGTGATAAAGTTGCTTCCATAGTTTGGTTGACTTCGGGGGAAGTAAACTTGAGGATCCTGATAAGATGTACATAATCAGGGGCAGTCACGACGAGAAATCTCTCTTATGAGTTCAACCTATCTGAGGCAAGCAAATCAAGGTTTGACATCTCAAACTCGACCAATCAGGGCTAATCAAGACGAGGAATATCTCTCTTGATTTAAATCAATCTGAGGTAGTGACGTCGAGGAATCTCTCAAGCTCACTCAATCTGGGGCAATTATGTCGAGATTAGACAAATCTCTCGAGGATCTGTTGATCAAGAGAAAGAATATTTCAAATGCTCGAATATGCTGGGGCAGATTTTCTCAAGTAATGGTGGTGTAATCCTTTCGAGGCAAATGTCTTCGATAAATCAGATATCTTCACAAGTCAGGCAGCCTGGGGCATACTCTTTTGGTTTGTATTGAAGAAACCATCATTCACTTGTAAAGTGTAGTTGGCCATCATAGAATGGAGAAGTATCACAATGCTTTTCCCCAGCAAGTTACTCTCTCCCCAAGCATAGGAGTTTATTTCTCCTAAGAGTTAGTTCCATTCATCGAGCATGGGAGTTTATTTCTCCTAGAAAAGTCACTCCCCGAGCATAGGAGTTTATTTCTCCTGAGAATTCATTCTCTCCCCAAGTATAGGAGTTTATTTCTCCTCGGAGTTGTTCCACTCATCCCATAAAGAGTTCCTCATCAAGGTTTCTCATCCCTGACATGGTAAATTGAGGGAATCTCTTCATGTAAAAAATCCTCCAAGCAATGGTACATGATGAGAAGTCAGAAATAAATCTTCAAGTCAACAATCAGAAGTATATCCTGCAAGTCAAAGTCCAATATCTATTGGCATCCCCACAGAGTTCTTAACACTAAGGGGATTCTCCCTGGTGTTTACCTCTCCTGAGGTCAGAGACAAAGTTCGATCAACAAGTCGGCGGAATATTCTTTAAAGGGCCCTCGTCTTCTTTGCGTATAGTAATCATTGCATTCGCATTGCATCCTCAAAAGCGTAGCATTTCCATGAATATGGAGCATTACGTAAAGAAAATTCAAACATGCATCAATGCATAAGCCAAGTTTGTATGTGCTCTAAAGGCACAAGATAATATATTCCCAGAAGAAGTCTTGTCTTCCTCCTCCAAGGTGGATTGGATACAAAGTTAGTCCTCATTAAGATCATGTTTCATTGGTCAGTTTTCCACTTGCCGTGTTCAATAAAGTCTAACTAAGGTTAGCACCCCTTTTTTTCTAAAGTCTAACTAAGGTTAGCACCTCCTTTTTCTAAAGTCTAACTAAGGTTAGCACCTCCTTTTTCTAAAGTCTAACTAAGGTTAGCACCTCCTTTTTCTAAAAGTCTAACTAAGGTTAGCACCTCCTTTTTTTTTTCAAAGTCTAACTAAGGTTAGTACCTTCTTTTTCTAAAGTCTAGCTACGGTTAGCACCCTCTTTTCAAAGTCTAACTAAGGTTAGCAATTTGGTTGAGTCGTCTAAGGATGGTTCTTCCTTGTGGAGTCACGCTACGGTTGTGTCTTCTTTTCAAAGTCTAACTAAGGTTAGCAATTTGGTTGAGTCGTCTAAGGATGGTTCTTCCTTGTGGAGTCACGCCACGGTTGTGTCTTCTTTTCAAAGTCTAACTAAGGTTAGCAATTTGGTTGAGTCGTCTAAGGATGGTTCTTCCTTGTGGAGTCACGCTACGGTTGTGTCTTCTTTTCAAAGTCTAACTAAGGTTAGCAATTTGGTTGAGTCGTCTAAGGATGGTTCTTCCTTGTGGAGTCACGCTACGGTTGTGTCTTCTTTTCAAAGTCTAACTAAGGTTAGCAATTTGGTTGAGTCGTCTAAGGATGGTTCTTCCTTGTGGAGTCACGCTACGGTGGTGTCGCCTCTTCTTCAAGTCTAACTACGGTTAGCACTCTCCTTTTCAAGTCTATCTAAGGATAGCAATCTTTTCAAAGTCTAACTAAGGTTAGCAACTTGTCTGGTCCACCTTTGATACTATTCAATACTCTTTGTTGTACCATAGAATGCAAATTTTGATGGCACTTTCGGGGTATTCAATCCACTCGTACCTCAAATGTCCGAAACCCAAGATGTTTGTACATTCAGGTCCAAGAAGATTGAATAGGGGCAGCTGTTGCACCCCAAAATTTGCCCACTTATTTATTCTCTAATTGGCTTGCATGCTACATTCATATATATACCTCACATAAGTCATCCATTCAATGCATTCATTCATAACATTGTTACTACCCAAGAAACTGATGAAAAAAGAGCTCCTATATGGAAATTATCTTGGTTCAAAAGAGAAGGCTTGAAGGCTGGTTGTATGGCCCCATTTCCATTGAAGTTCTCTCAAAATCAGAGCCTCATCCTCTCCAGTTCAAGGCTCTGATCAAGAGATGCAATCCTTAAGTTCAAGGTTTTCAAGCTAGGGTTTTGACTTAAGTCAACCCTGTTGACTTTCTGGTGAAAATATAATCAGGAGATGATTTTTGAATGAGAAATAGGTTTGCCTTGCAAAATATCATTCACTGGACCCCCTTTGGTTGGAAGTTGATTGAGAACTGGGTTGGAAACGGATTAATCGGGAAATTCATCTGAAATCGGAAAAATCGGGAGATGTTGACTTTTTAGTCAAAATCAGAGTCAACTGGCTAGTATTGACTCGTGGTGAAAAATCGGTCAAAGAAAAGTCAAAAAAATAAATAAAATCAAGAGATAGCCAAAACTTTCCAAATGTGGAAAGTAGTTAAAGTGTGAAAATGTCAAAAATGGAAAGGAAAATAACTTAGAGAATTTTCGGATGAATTTCAAATTGGCTGGGCATTCAACTTCAAGCTCATTTCTCACACGGATCCAGGTCTCATCTCAAAACAAGCTCAAGATAAAAAATGCTCATCTCATGGTCCTCTACAATATTGTAGTTGGGAGTTTTTTCATATGATGCATGGATCAAAAGTTATGGAAGGGCGAAGTTGGGAAATCATCACTGGATGCAAGACAGATTACTGGGCACCAATCCGGGTCACACGCATGCAATTGATCAAGCATGTGGTGGGCTATTTTTAAGTCCGATTTTAGAGAGTTACAAGCATCTATTAAACTCACATTAAACATCATGCCACTCTATGCCATGTCTCCTTTCAAACAGTATAAGAATCAAACCCATTGGAAGTATGTGAAGCAAGATACGAATCATTAAAGTCATCCCATGACCAGGTCATGTTTTTGCCAATATTATGTACCCGGGTCAGGTCGTTTGTGCGCAGGCCCTAGGCAGACATGATGCTCCATTTTTCCGAGCCATTTCGAAGAAGATAGAAGCATTATCTTCCAATCATTTCAACACCAAAGTTGATCTACCCATCTCCTCTTCCCACAGAACTTGAAAGTGAGTCAAATTGTGGGCCATGGTTGAAGCTATATGTATTCAAAGTCAGCTGTACGTGGAGAAAAAAAGCATTATTACTGTTCATTGTTACAACACATGCAGGAGATTGGTTTACACTACCATATTGCCATCAAGAGCCATGCATGTTGCTGCAACGTGAAAGGCATAACAAAAGGTTACTACAAATACCTTATGTGCATAAACTTGCACACTAAGTTTGGTAGGGAAATTTTCCACTACATTGCAACATACCATACACCCCATGTACCTTACCATATAAGAACTCAGTCCTTCACATTTTTGGGGAGGACATTCATTTTCTTTCTCTCCTCAAATCTCACCATTTCTCACTCTCATCACTCTCTTCTCCCAACAACTTCCATAACCACCATAACAAACTTCTTCAATCACCTTCTTCATCACCACCATCACCATAACAACAACTTCATCTCTCTCATTTACTCTTCGCCTTCATCTTCATAACAGTACCAAAATCAACATCATCACGCCATCAATATCATCACCACGCATCAATCATCATTCTCCAGTGATTTTCTGAAGCTTTTCACCACCAGCATCGTCTCCGCAAGCTCGGATTAATCATGCTTTCTTGCTCCTTTCTTTGATCCAAGATCAACAAGTAGGTGATTCTTTTCCTTCGCATTAGAAGCATGTATAGGACTGGTGCTCCCATCATCAGGGATTTGGGTTAGGACAATTAGAACCACCATGTTTTCAAGTGTATGTTGCATTGGTATGAACTTTGTGGATTCTTGAAGTCAATTTCGTTTTCGCCAAAAAATTGAATGTATGAATGTTTGATTACGATATTTGAATTCTGTGTGGCTTGAAGATTATTTTGATATGCTTAGTTTGATCTTTGGTGAGGTTAGCAAAAGTTAGGGTTCAGTTGTGGTGTTCGGTTAGGATGTTAGAAGTTTCAAAACAGAAATCTAAGGTCATATTCAAGTTCTACGCAAAAAAACAAGGAGAACGGTGGCCTCGTTCATCGCTTCTGGGAACCGGACGCCGCCGGCGCCGCCGTAGGGGGCGGTAGCTCGTTGGGGGAGACGATGAACAGTACCCTCATGGTACTGTTCACGTCAGCATGCTTTCTCCATCTTTATATTATTATCCTTTTTATATTTTATTTGAAATGGTTATAAAACGTGGTGGAGGGATTTGATTGGTTGAAATTTTTCTTTGTCTTATCTTACTTAAAAATAGGCATGACCAATTGATGCAATATGTTTTCTATCCATGTCACATTTTATTTTCACACAAAATCATATGGTAAAAATGGAACAATGACACATGCTGAGTATATAATGAGATAAAAGAATCAAATTGAAATAATAGCAAAAAACTTGGTATAGTCTGGGCCGTATGATGACTGGGCTCAGCGGTGCAACTTCTTTTCCCACCCCCTGTGATAAGCCCAATGTGCTGATTAAAAAGAACTCAGTTCAAATGTTAATTACTAACACACCCCCTGGCTGACAGATTTTGAGATTTGTTTTGAAACTTATTTCTCTTCTAACTTTTGCTTCATAAATCATTTTCTCATGAAATAAAAAATAAATAAAAATATGTTTTAGATAGTATAATGTGTGTAGATAATTGTGATTTTTTTTGTAGATTTTTAGAAATTAGTTTACTATTTTTAATAAATCTTTTCCTCACATGTGTTCATTCTACTTTTTGGTTTTGATAGATTTTGCAAATTAATTTTGTTAAATGCCTTAGGAATAGAATTAAATCACCAATTTTGGTATGGTTACTGTAGACTAATCCATGATATTGTGTATAAAAAATGAATTCCTAATTCTTTGTTTTGATTGGTATTTGGTTAGTTTCGTTTAACTCGATTAACATGCGTTTCTAATAGGTAATTGTGACGTTTGTGCCCTCAAATTGAAATGCATTCATGCAATATGTTGGTTCCTTTTTGTACATATAATTAGGGATGTTCAGAGGTCCTAGGACCTGGAGTTGAATTTTTTAAGTCATGTTTTCTTATTTTACTTGATTTTTCGTTCTTATATGTAAATAACTTGCTTTTGGCTAACGATTGTATCAAAACTTGTCCAAATGACCTATAATTTTGTATGAAACTTTGTGACTTGATTCCATGATTGTTTAGACACCTATTAGAGGTTATTAGCTACTGACTTCCATCATTTGATTGCATTTTTCTAACTTCATTCACCATTTGAATTCTATTAACTAGTTTTGACCTAGTTTTGTATAGTTTTGTTAGAACTTTGTTTGTTTCAAGTTAATTGACTAACATAGATTGGTATAAGGTCTTGGACCTATAAATGAACTAATAGCTACTGACTTTAAGTTTAGTTCATGTGTTCATTAGCTTTTTGTTTTGACTAATTGATGTTTGTTTGCTAATTGTTAAGTAACGATTCGTGCAATACTTTGGTAACTTCTTGTGAATATTTTCGTGTGATGCCATAATGCTTTTGTGTTTGATTTAGGACACTAATTCCTTGGTTTGCTACTGCCTTAGGGCTTTATTCTCTCTTTCTCATGCTTTTCCTCTTCTTTCACACTTTGATTGTTGTTAGTTTAAGAAGCGACGATTGTTTGTTCTTCCCCCACCTTTTGTGGATTGTTTTCTCTTGGGATTCATTGTGTGTAGTCTCTCTTAGGAGTAGACTTGGTTAGGGACTTCATTAAGTCACCTACCTTGCTTGTTGATTTTTCTTATCTCTTACTATATGCTTACCATGTTCCCTTAGGGTGGTGACTTCAATCTTCATTAAGATTAGTCACATAGAACAACTTAGGTTGTAGTCTATGCATGATAACATAGGTAGAGATCCCTTATCCTTGACCTTAGGGCCATTTGTAGATTAGAATAACTTAGATTAGAGAATAGGTTAGTTCCCCTTTGTTCATCCTTTTTTCTTTTTCAACTTTAAAACACTAATAAAATAAAGATGCGAATCACATCAAGAAAGTGATAGAGAGATGAGTGGGATTCATTCCCTAATCTGTTTCTCAATCACTTAGTGGCATAGAAATGAGTGGGATTCATTCCCTAATCTGTTTCTCGGTCACTACTTAATGGGAGAGAAATGAGTGGGATTCATTCCCTAATCTGTTTCTCAAACATTAATTAATAGGATAGAAATGAGTGGGATTCACTCCCTAATCTGTTTCTTGAACATTATATAATGGGATGGAAGTGAGTGGGATTCATTCCCTAATCTGCTTCTCGATCATTATACATTTTATGTGATTCGAATCGCAAAGTAAATTCCCTTAAAAAATACCCAACCAAAAACACTTAAAACACTTAATAAAGGCTCGAATTAAAACAAAGTGACGAAGTGGTGCGAAACCTTGTATTGGGTTTTGTTCATCATGTAGTCACATAAAAAACACAAACCAAAGTTCACTCTTTTGCCTTGTTAGGCGCTTAAGAATATGTTAAGTCCATTCCAAAGTAGGCGTATAAGTCTCCAAAGGTCGAGCATCGTGGATTGTGACCTTAACCGCTGTTCAACTAAAAAACACAAAACAAATGGAAACTATGGAGCCGAACTACGGTCGCTCTGATTCCTTGTAAGGGATACGTAGGCATTGGGTCGCGGGGCCTAAGCGAGCACACTTGTAAATAATTCCTTCTTTTCCCCGTATTTCTTTTGCATTCATTCGCATTTAGTTTTAGACATAGATATACACCCTTTAGATAGAAACAAACATAGGTGGATACCATCGAGTACGATGGGCGTGAGGGGTGCTAGCACCTTCCCCTTGCGTAACCGACTCCCGTACCCTGTTCTCTGGTCGAAAGACCCTGTCCTTGTTTCGAGTTAGGTTTCTGATATTCCTTTCCCGCGATGGGATGAATATATTAGTGGCGACTCTGATTCCATTTTTCGCGGTAGCGACACACGCGTCACACTTCAGCGAAGTACCCGGTCAACCTCCTCCGGATCCTATGCCACGCTCATCCAGAACGTGGGTCACCTGCTGACTCAGCCCTAGCACAAGGACGTTCTGGCAGTTTCCTAGCACGTGGGCCTCCAATTGGATTTGGCCCAATTAGGAAACCTTGGCCCAGCGCTGGGGGCTATAAATACCCTCTTTCACTAGAGGATCAGGTATCATATTCTTCACTCTCTAAACCTTCATTCTCTGATAGCTACTGACTTTAGCATCGGAGGACCTTGCAGGTACCCCCCCCCCATCTTGCTCTTCAAGCCAGATTCTGTCACCTTGACGATTCTTCTGATCAGGTACGATCAGTGGCGCCGTCTGTGGGAATCTTGCTCCCCCTTCTTTAACAAACAAAGATCAAAGCTAATCCATTCACAATCGTCATGGCTGATAACAACATCCCAAACCCTGACCCCTTCCTCCTGCAACAGCTCATCGAGAAGTCCACCCGCGAGGGGACAAATCGTCGCCGGCAGGAGGGACAGCAGCATGCTCCTCCCGGGCAGAGGAGACCGAGGCATGAGACCTCACAACCCAGGGGGCAGCAGATCCATAACATCCAGCATCTGCAGAGCCTTCAACAGGTTTAGAACGTTGAACAAGTTCCTCCCGAGGGGCACATTCAGAACGGGGAAGACGAGCAGGCTCGACCCCATAATGGACAAGAACAGCCCTAGAATGAGAACGAGACTGACGCCAGAGACGGGCATGCTGCCTCCTCGTTCACCCACACCTCCGACAGGCGAATAGTCCGTCACGAAGAGGAGGAAGAGCATATCAACATCCCTGAGGGTGCTGACCCCACCACCGCCCTCTTGCTCAAGGAACTGCGGAAGACAAACAACCTCCTCCGACTTCAAGACGACCGCATCCACGAGCTGGAAAGGAAGCGACGATACCGCTCCCCTCCACGGAGGCGCTATCGGTCGCGTTCCTATTCCTCCTCACGATCACCCCCGAGGAGACACCGTCGGCGTTCCCCATCCTCCTCACGCTCTCCGCCTAGAAGATACCGCCGCCGAAGGTCATATTCCCGCTCTCCACCACGAAAGAGCAGGAAAAATCAGAGACCTGGGGCCACTGAAACCGGAAGCCTTTCCCCTGAACGGGATCACCGAGGTCCTTCCAAAGCTGTGCTGAAACCCCGCGAACGTTCCCCTCCCAGGGACAGCCGCCAAGTCCAGACAAATTCCAGGGAAAGCCCCGGCGAGGCAGACACTCAACCTCCCCGGGACCAAGTGACGAGGAGGACTTCTGCAGCCCTTTGTCCGAAAGCATCCGAAGAGCCCGCCTCCCACGGGGGATGGAGAAACCACCAGTTTTGGACCAATACGACGGGACAACTGACCCTGACGACCATATTCGGAGCATCGAAGGCGTCATGGATTACCACGTCGTCCGGGGATCCATCAAATGCCGCATCTTTCCGACCACCCTCAGGAAAGGAGCGATGACTTGGTACAGGAACCTTCGCCCCAACTCCATCCACTCCTGGACCGAGCTCAAAGAACTTTTTTTGAGCCACTTCACAGCCTCCCGTCAGCAACCAAAGTCGGAAGCAAATCTCGAGGCCGTGATCCAAGGAGCCAACGAGCCTCTTCGAGATTATCTCGACAGGTTCAACAAAGAGGCCGTCCAAGTACAGACGACCGATTACATGAAAAGATACCTCCTAGAACGAGGACTTCTCCCCGGAAGCAACTTCAAGAAGGCCATAAAAATCGAGAAGGTGCACTTTATGAACGCCCTCCTCCACAAAGCTCAAGCCTTCATCGCTTTCGAGGAAGGCGAAGCAGCTGCGATCAAAGCTTCGAGGGGCAATGATGTTGCTCGCAGCTCGAACCTCGATGACTCGGGTGTGCGTCGAGGACATGAAAAGAGGAAAGATGACAGGTCCCACGACACCAAAGACCGCCGAGGACCAGCTGGTCGCTTCAACGACTACACTCCTCTAAATGCTTCACGGGAAAAAATTCTGGCCGAATGCAAAAACACTGACTTCAAAAATTCCAGCATCAGACCCCCGAAATCAAACCCCGCGAGGCCATGAACTGACAAATCCAAGTACTGCAAGTACCACAAGAGTCACGGACATCTGACCGAAGAATGTATTCATCTTAAGGATGCCATCGAGACACTGATCAAGGAAGGTCGCCTTTCGAAGTATACCAACAAAGGGGAACCTTCCCGGCGGGACGACCAACGAAACTCTGACGAGGGCAACTCACCGGATAACAGGCCCCTGCAGGTAGCCCTGTCCGTCACCCGTCCTGAAGACTTCGTGCCTGCAGTCGGAATAACCACCGCATTCAGCGAATGGGAAAGATTCCCGACCGCCATGGTCGTCTCTAATGGCGGGGATCCCGGTTCTCTCACCATCAGTTCAGTGAAGAGAAAGTTCGATGAACTACTCAGCGCCAACGCCGACCTCGGCCCTACTCTGCGCAAATTCAAAGGAAAATCGGAGCCGATCACTTTCTATCTGGAGGAACTGCCCGGCGGAGCTCCAAACGCCACA
The DNA here is from genome assembly GCF_029867415.1 of Vicia villosa. Lineage (NCBI taxonomy): Eukaryota > Viridiplantae > Streptophyta > Magnoliopsida > Fabales > Fabaceae > Vicia > Vicia villosa. Next base: position 325,576 of record NW_026705048.1, read on the forward strand.
ATTCCCATACCCGTCCGAGCAAGAATGGCAAATTTTGACGTCCGAGGAGTCCTGGTCGACGAAGGCAGCTCGGTCGACATCATGTACTCTCATCTCTTCCGGACACTCCAGCTGGACGATTCACACCTCACTCCTTATGTGGGTTCTGACCTCCAAGGCTTCAACGGAGCCACCACCAAACCTTGGGGTTACGTCGAGCTGATCGTCACCTTCGGGGAAGGAGAAGCCTCCAGACAAGTCAAGACCAGATTCTTGGTGATCGACTGCAAGACCCTCCACAACTGCATCATCGGACGCCCCACTCTAGCCGAGCTCACCGCCGTACCCTCCACTGTGCACCTGAAGATGAAATTCTACACGAGAACAGGACGAGTGGCCACCATCAACGCCGACATTGAAGCTGCTAGAAGAATATTCGACGCTTCCGTGAAGGGGCTGCAACTGATCGCTCCCCCAACCAGCTCCAACAAGAAGCCAAGGGCCGAAGATAAGCATCCTCGCGAAGATCAACATCAGACGACCGACGTCAGCTCAGTCGACCTTGACGCACGCTTTACAGAAGAAGAGCTGAAGAAAGGCGAAGAGGCGCGACCAAAGGTAGCTCACCCCGTTCGACCTGTCCCGGACGGAGACTTCGAGCTTGTCCCGCTGGGCGACAACCCCGACAAAGCGGTGAAGATCGGTAAGGGCATCCCAGACCTACCAAGAAAGCAGCTCGTGGCCTGCCTCCGAGCCAACGCCGACCTGTTCGCTTGGAGCGCAGCGGAAATGCCCGGACTCGACCCAGAGGTCGCCTGCCACCATCTCTCCATTGATCCAGCCGCGAAGGCAGTAGTTCAACGTAGGCGTCGGCAGTCTCCCGAGAAAGCGGAGGCTGCCGGGAAAGCTGTAAAAGACCTCCTAGAGGCAAATTTTATTTCCGAGGCCAAATATTCAACTTGGCTCTCAAACGTTGTACTAGTTAAAAAATCTAGTGGAAAATGGAGAATGTGCGTTGATTACACTGATGTTAACCGGGCATGTCCCAAAGATGCTTATCCGTTACCTAACATTGATAGGCTGGTCGACAACTTGGTCGGCTATAAATTATTGTCTTTTATGGATGCTTATTCAGGTTACAACCAGATCCCCATGGCGAGGAGCGACAAACAGTGCACGGCGTTCATGACCGAGTCGAGCAACTATTACTACAACGTAATGCCCTTCGGACTCAAAAACGCCGGAGCCACTTACCAACGGATGATGAACAAGGTGTTCCGAGGAGAGATCGGCGATACTCTCGAGGTATACATGGACGACATGATCGTCAAATCTCGAGAAGACTCCGATCACACCACCCACCTCGAGCGGGTATTCGAGCAGGCAAGATCCTGCAAGATGCGCTTCAACCCGGAAAAATGCACCTTCGGCGTCCGAGCAGGCAAATTCCTCGGTTTCTATTTGACCGAACGAGGAATAGAAGCCAACCCGGACAAATGCCGAGCATTCTCGGAACTCCCCACTCCTAACAACAAAAAATCCATCCAAGTCTTAAACGGGATGCTCACGGCACTATCCCGTTTCGTCGCCAAATCCGCCCAACACGCTCTTCCATTCTTTAAGTTATTACGAAAAGAAGCAACCTTCGAATGGTCCGAGGAATGCGAGCAAGCACTATCCCACCTCAAGCAAGTGCTCTCCAAACCACCCGTCCTCTCTCGAACCAATGACAACGAGCCCTTATACCTTTACTTGGCCGTCTCAAATGAGGCAGTCAGCGCGGCTCTGATCCGAGAGATTGAAGACGGGCAGAAACCCGTATACTTCACCAGCAAAGCCCTACAAGGACCAGAGGTGCGATACCAACAGATCGAGAAAGTCGCCTTGGCCCTAGTGACAGCTGCCAGAAGGCTGAGATACTACTTCCTCGCCCATACCATCGTCGTTCGAAAAGATCAACCTATCAAGCAACTCCTCAGCCGACCAGACATGGCCGGGAGAATGCTAAGGTGGTCCCTCGAGCTTTCCGAGTTCGACATACAATACGAAAGCAGGAGAGCACTGAAGGCTCAGGCGCTAGCAGATTTCGTAGCTGAAATGACCTCGATCGCCAACCCCCTGGCCCTCGCTGAGAATAAGTGGACCATCTACGTAGATGGCGCCTCAAGCAGCTCGAGAAGTGGGGCCGGCATCATCTTGGAAAACGACGAGGGACTCATCATTGAGGTTTCCTTGGTTCTCTCTTTCAACACGTCGAACAACCAGGCCGAGTACGAAGCTCTCCTAGCAGGCCTACGACTCGCAGAGGATATAGGCGCTCGGGAGGTTAAGATTTACACTGACTCCCAACTCGTTGCATCCCAGATCAGCGGCGACTACCAAGCCAAGAACAACGTGCTTGCCGAGTACCTCACGCTCGTCAAGGATAAGATGAAAAAATTCGCTAAGGCAGAAGTAGAGCATATACCCCGAGAGCACAACTCACGAGCCGGCGTATTATCCAAACTCGCGAGCACAAGAAAGAAAGGCGGGAACAAGTCGGTGATCCAGGAAATCCTATCAAGGCCGAGCGTGGACAAGGGCGCGCAACCCCTACCTGTGCTCGCCATCAGCGACAACAACTGCTGGATGACCCCGGTGTACAACTTTCTCACAAAAGACGAACTCCCAACCGACGCAAAAGAGGCTTCAGCAATCAAAAGACGAGCCTGCTCGTACACCATCGTCGAGAACAAACTATACCGACGAGGTTTCTCCATTCCTCTCCTCAAATGTGTCGATGCTTCGCAAGCTCTCGAGATCCTTCAAGAGCTCCACGAGGGAATCAGCGGACAACATCTAGGCGGCCGGTCACTCGCGAGAAAGGCCCTCAGGGCCGGGTATTACTGGCCGACCATGCAGCAGAACGCCAGGGAACACGTCCAGAAATGCGACAAATGCCAACGTCACGCCGACATGCACTTAGCTCCCCCGAACGAGCTTAAATCTTCATCCTCACCTTGGCCCTTCTCCACCTGGGGAATGGACCTCCTCGGACCCTTCCCAGTCGGTTCATACCAAAACAAATACCTGGTAGTCGCCGTCGACTACTTCACTAAGTGGATAGAAGCCGAAGCGCTTGCTAAAATCACATCCCAAAACGTGCTCCGTTTTTACAAGCGGAACATACTCGCTCGGTTCGGGGTGCCACAGGCGATTATAACCGACAACGGCACCCAATTCACAGACAGAAAGTTCCAAGAGTTTATGGCCAAACTCGAAACGAAACAACACTTCACTTCGGTCGAACACCCCCAAACGAACGGGCAAGCTGAAGCCGCCAACCGAGTCATACTCCGAGGACTGAAGAGGAGGTTGGGCGAGGCGAAGAAAGCTTGGGTAGAAGAACTACACAGTGTACTCTGGGCGTACAGGACGACCCCTCATTCGAGCACAGGCGAAACCCCGTTCAGGTTAACCTACGGCACCGAAGCCATGATCCCTGTGGAGATCCGAGAACCTTCTCGTCGGACCGAGTCACCTCTCGAAGAAGAACTCAACGACGAAGCTATGAGGGAAGAACTCAACATGGTCGAGGAAATCCGAGCAGGATCTTCCCTCCGAGAGGCAAAGTTGAAACAACAGATAGCTTTACGCCACAACGCCAAAGTCATCAAGCGCGACATCGAAGTTGGTGCCCTAGTGCTCCGCAGAAACATGAAAGACTCCCGCAAGGGCAAACTAGCCCCGAACTGGGAAGGCCCATACCGAGTTTACGATAAAACCGAAAATGGCGCCTATTATCTCGAGAACCTTCTCGGCGAAAAACTTGCTCGGCCTTGGAACGCTGAAAAACTCAGACGCTATTACAGTTAGACACAACCTAACGCTCCCCGGCCGCTCGTATCGAACACAAGGGGAAACCGGACACGGACACGGACTCGCGCCATGGTGCAGGCGCGAATGTTCCACGACAGCAACAGTCGAAAACCCCTATCAGAAGGCGAGACCGACTACGCGGCAAGCTTTACGACAAGACCCGCCGCGGTAGTACCTGCATGGCAGAACCCCAGCTCGCGATGGGATCGTTCACGCCGCGAGCACTTGGCCCCAACCGCGGTCTCGCGCTCGCTAATGGCGCACACCTGCTCTGCGCACCCGGACCGTACACCACACGCTTGGGCTATAAAACTCGGCCGAGCACAAGCATAAATATTCGACAATAAACATTGAATCAGCATAAATAAGCATTAGAGCAAAGCATAAAATGCAGAATAGTATTAAAAACCGGCCAAACTGGCCGGGGATATCCAAATATTACAAAAAATACGGGCGCGCAGGCCCAAAAATTATCCGGGCATCGCCCTGCTAACAATACCTTGGCACGCAGGCCACAAAAGCATTGGCACGCAGACCAAAAAAAGAAACTGATCAAATATTGCCGTCTTCCTCCTCGGCACCATTGTCTTCACCCTGGGCATCCTGTTCGTCCTCCCAGTCCTCGAACTCGGGATTTGATTCGATCCACCCGTCCACGACTTTGTTGTAAGGACCGATTCCCTTCGTCACCAAGCACGGGTTGAGAACTTTCAGTTGATCCACCGCGGCCCTGAATCCAACCCCCAAGGTAGCTACGCAGTTGACCTCCAGCTCCCTCACCTTACCCAGAAGTTGAGAGCGAGTCACCAAAACCTTCTCGTCTTCATCTTCCTCAGCGGCGGGGAGGTGAGACTTCTCCAGTTCGGCAACCCGGTCACGCAGCTTTTTCTCCTCGGCTTCCAAGGCCCTGACTCTGTCCTGCGCCTTGCAGAGGTCTTCAACAATGCCGTTTTGGATCTCATACTTGTCCTTATAATTCTCAAACTCATGCTCCAGCTTGTCATATTTGGTCTGCAGGGCATCATAATCCTTCTGAGGACAGACCCTTTGAGCATTGAGGGCCAAGGCCAAGGCGGCCACCCTCATCATCCCCTCGAGATCCTCAGACAAGTCCTTGTCCCGAGACACCCTGTCCCGCTTGACTATGTGCCGAACCTCCTCGCGCTCGAGCAGCACATTCTTCTTCGAGAAGAGTCCCCTGTGCAAAGTACAAGAGGGCAGAACTATGTCGTCATCAGAAGGGTTGTCGTTGATGAGAGGACGAACTTCTGGAGTCCCTTCGTTCTTTTGTTTTTTCCCGGTCGGGGAATCACCAGAAGTCGTCCCAACCGACGAAGGAGAGCCACCATCACGAGCACCCGCAGCGGCCGCCTTGACTTCCTCGACCCGTGTCCGCTTCACGGCCACCTTGGTAGCCGCTTTGTTCTTTGCTCTCATCTTCACGACTTTGTCATGCAAGTCGGCCATTTGTCCTGCAAAACAAAAGGAGTTAGTACCGGAGATGTATTATTCGAACATAAAATGATTTCCTCACCAAGCAAGATCATCGCATCCCCGTAACCCCCGCACTCGAGGACAGCTTTGGTGTTGATATGCCGAGGCTCCAGCATAGGACCTCCATCTTCTTCGAATAAAGGGTCCCCGTTGGGATAGGTGCACACTGCCGGCCTGAACCCGTCCACGAAGGAGACAAGCCGCTGATACCCCCCTGTATCGCGCTCGTTAAGATCCTCATCCCGGAAGATATAGTAGTCAGTCCCATGCTCGAAGTGATCAGGTTGCCACTCCAACGGGAACCGAGCAGATGGACCCACCTTCTTCACCCCGTCCTCAATATACTCGCGGTCCTCGAACAAGTGGTCCTCGGCCTCAGGAGTAAGTGGTTTGACCATAAAATATCGACTCTTGAAATTCTTGATGGAGTCCTGATAGATGGCAAACAGCTTCTTCGGCTGCTTAAAGGACACCCAACTCCATTTGCCATCCGAGTCGCGCAGCCTCTGCAGATGAAACACTCTGAAGAATAGGGGCAGAGTCGCTTCGACCTCCAAGAATCCACATACAATTTCGAAGGCCCTTAGAAACGCAAAGGCGTTGGGATGAAGCTGAGACGGACACAAACGCAACCACCCGAAGACGCTCCGCTGCAGATGAGTGAAGGGGAGCCTAAGACCGACCTCCTTAAAGACGAACTCATACATAGCGAAACGAGGACCAGGGAATTGCGAGAAGATCCTCTGATGAGACTTAGGCACGAAGGCGCCCCAGGAAGGCTCCTCGTTCGAGTCAAGATCCTCAATGACATTAAAGGCTTCCTTAGGACGCGTCGAGAAACGCGACGCGATCGTCCTCGGAGCGACGGCCACCCATTCCTCAAGTTCCCTCGGTGAGGTCTCGAAGATGGGAATTCCCTCGTCCTGCGAGCAACCAATAGCTTCGTCCCCGTCTGATATGTCGAAGACGACGTCGTCTTTGTTTTCGTCAGCCATTTACCTGAAAAGCAGAGGAAATAGTGAATTCGACTTGTCAAATCCACCCTTCCACCGCAAGTCAAGTGAAAGGGCGAGGAAAGAAGACGAGGAAAGAATCCTGCCTACCGCCAACTACCGGCGAACTACATTAGAAAGAGATGCTCGCAAGATAAGGTAACCGCAACCAACGATGCTTGGGAAACGCATCTAACTCTCTAGTAAACACGCACCCTAATCGAGGCATGCAACCTCTTTCGCCCATCGCATTCAACCTCTCCTCGAATAATCCTAAGGCTAGACGTCTCACTCAACTGTTCTTGCCCGGCTTACTCAAGTCTCACTCGGCAAACACATGAGAAAGAATAACGATCTCCTAAACTTACTCGACACACTCATCAACCTTGTTCGCTACACTCATCAATCTTGCCTGCCGCGCTCAAAGCCAGAACATAAAACTTAAATAAACACAAGGAGAAGACGAGGAACTTACTTGAAGAAGCGGAGGAGAGATGCACGAGACGAAGAAGAGAGCTGTGAGCGAGTCTTGGAAGTTTTCAAAATCCTAAGTGACAAATGAATGATCTTCTCACTCCTTATATAGAGGGAGAAGACCAAAGGGTGTCATGATGGCCTAGGCAGCCTAGGAGGCGCCATCATTGCCTACACCCCCAAGGCGGCTCTAACCATGGAAAGGTGCCACGTGTCGTAAAGTATCCTAGAAAACCCAAACAACGCAGTCAGCATTTATGCCTAAAACGGCGCTGCAATGATGGCAGTCTCAACAGCCGCCACCTGTCAGTCACACTCTGACAAGAGGCAACCGAAACGTGTCGAGTGGAAACCAAAGGGACAGCCGCCTCCCCGGCCAGTTTCCGAGAACGCGAGCCGATCACCCTCTGGCCTTATACCCAGCAGTAACTCCTCTCCCCACCGGCCTAAGCGTACGAGGAGAGCCTAGTTGACGACAAACGTTCGTACTCTTGCTCGGCCAGCCTCTTGGTTAAAGTTATCACTCTCACAAGACTAATGACTTGGGGGGCTCCTGTTCTGGACTGGGCCGAGCAGGCCCAGCTCTTCCCACCAGCCGAGCAGGCCCAAAGCGTTTGGGCCCATTTACTTGGTAGCCGTTACGGATTGACCAGGCGCGAAGACCACGCGTCACACTTTAGCGAAGGACCCGGTCAACCTCCTCCGGATCCTACGCCACGCTCATCCAGAACGTGGGTCACCTGCTGACTCAGCCCTAGCACAAGGACGTTCTGGCAGTTTCCTAGCACGTGGGCCTCCAATTGGATTTGGCCCAATTAGGAAACCTTGGCCCAGCGCTGGGGGCTATAAATACCCTCTTTCACTAGAGGATCAGGTATCATATTCTTCACTCTCTAAACCTTCATTCTCTGATAGCTACTGACTTTAGCATCGGAGGACCTTGCAGGTACCCCCCCCATCTTGCTCTTCAAGCTAGATTCTGTCGCCTTGACGATTCTTCTGATCAGGTACGATCACCTTTCTTCTTTTCATACTTCGTATGGATAGTATAATAAATATTAGCGAGGATAGTTGGAGTTGGATCTTTGTCAAAAATCCTAAAAGATGTGAAAGCATGGATTGCGGTAGGATCAATATAATCAACATTCTTCGGTAATAAAACAACACCAAAAATCAAGAGAGCTAATAAATGTCCACAAATGTCCCATTGTTTCTTTTGAGCATATATTAAAGCTTGATTTTCTAAGTAAGATCTTTTGATCCCATGCACATCTCCATCAGTTTTATAATTGGATTTCAATTCCGTAGCGGATATTCCCAAAGCTTTTGCCAAATCCGGAAAGTCAACTTCTTTACCCACACCTGTGTAAAATTCCTTTTTAATTTTTGAGAATCCTAACATAGCATCCATCTCTTCTAAAGTCGGAGCCAACTGAAAGTCCTGAAAAGTGAAACATCTAAGCGGCGGATCATAGAATTGAACCAAGGCGGTGATGGCTTCTTCTTGCACTTTTACCTTGAGCAAGTCTAAGATATTCCCATAGCGGATCACAAACCTATCCAAAGCACCTGATGATAATTTCTCTTTGATTATCTTCAATTTCTTGATATCTGGAGTAGAAACTGTAAGGTGGACAATTGTCTTCTTCGTACTCATCCTTCCTACATATTCACCAATAAAAATATTTTTTTTTTTTTACAAAATGTATATATTTTTTATATGTATATTTTTTTGCGTGGATAAGACATGATGAAGATGCAATGAGGAATGATGCATGCAAACACAAAAATATAATAACAAGCAAATAAAAAAACAAACCCAAGCATAAATAACACAAAAAAAAACAAATCAGATTATGACATTTCAAGAATCTTAAGTTCATAGGTTCGACGTAGCGGCTCTAGGGAGCCAACCTTTTTATGGGGGGTTCTAGAAGGTCTCATGGGGTCGTTCGTAGCCTCCGAGACTTTTTGTCTCTTCGGATTTTAGAACAACTCATTTTATCCAATGAGGTTCAAATTTTTGGGGTAGGTTCTCGGAGAGATCAGCTGACTATCCAGTCCTGCCCTCAACAAAGTCAAGCCTCGTTTTGGACATTTCCGAATATTCAACCCACTCCGAGTGGAGTTATCAATGAGACTCGTAGGCGATTCAAGTCCCCCCTGGTCTCAAGGATAACTCCCAAACTTAGGTTTTAAACAAACATAAAAATACCAGCAGTGCATATAATATACAATTAAACATTTTAAGGCGAACATGACAGATAAAACATTTAATGAAAACCAAAAACAATAAATAAATAAATAATTAAATATTCATTATAAAGATAAACCTCCCCCCAAACCCTAAAAATGGCAAACTTGCCAAACCCTAAAGATGCGCCATAAACCTAAACCACTAGCCACAAACCTAAACCCTCTCAAGCCTTAGGAGCATAATAATTAACCTAATGTGTAATCCCCAGCAGAGTCGCCAGCTGTAGCAACCTGCCCTAAAAATGAAGGTTTAGAGTCGCCACCTATTCTGAAGGGCGAATAGGAAACCCTACGCAATTTTAAAGATTCGGGGTCAGTTATTATAATCAGGTTGAGGGAAGGTATTAGGCACCCTCAACCCTTTCCTAGAGGCTAACATTGCAAAGATAAGGGTTTTATGGCAAGGTTTATAAAGATTATGGCAAGGTTTATAAAGAAAGGTAACAGACAGGGTTAATTATATTGACATGATTAGAAATTAGAGGGAGGGGACTCGCCTTGTTGCCAAGTGCCTACGTACCTCCTTAGGGAGGATTAGAGTCTACGTAGTTTGGGGAGGGTTGTACGCCTTTAGAGTTGAGTTTTTGATCTGAGATGGTTTTTAGAGGCTTTTTGAATGGCCTATCGCAGTTATGATAATCCGTGGTTTTAATTTGTATAATTAACCGCAATAATTGATTGATTCAATTACCATAGTTAAAAGGTTGGCAAGTGTATCGTTACCAATTTTAATCAATTGATTTAGTTATTACTAATAACGAATAAGAATATTTTTTAGACATTTTAATGAAATTAGTTTGTATCGTTACTCCTCATAACCGATTGATTCGATTAAAAAGAATAACGAATTAGAATAAGGAAAATAGAAAGGTTAATCATCGCGACTAATAAGATAGTCGAAACCATTTAACCAAATAGAAATTAGTTATATTTTAATTAAATACCATTTTAATTAAATTATAATTGACCATAGTGATTAATTGATTTAATCGGAACGAACAACAAATTAGAATTTTTTTAATATAAATGTCATATATTAATTTATTTAAAAAACAATTATTATTATATTGATAAATATATTAAACGTATTTTAATTAAAATAAACAAATAATTAAGATTATTAGTTTATTAGGGTTCATGATTCAGTATGGTTGGGTTAGAGGTTTATATTATGGACATTAGATCAGGGGCGTTAAATCTAAGCTGGGAGGAGATTCTAAGGCTTTGATCTGAAGACACTTGGTGTTCTACTTGAATTTTAGCGTATAGGATCAAGATTAGAAATTAAGAAAAATAATAGAAAGGGCCAGGGATCGAACCCTCGACCCTGGGGACCAACACACACGCTCCTCGCCAACTGAGCCAATGGCTCTACTTGAAATACGTACGCGCTCAGAACTATACATAAAAAAAACAAGTACCACAACCGGATCAAACGCGCGCGAAGTTTGAATTGGCAAACCAGGGAATGACACCTCATCGTCTTCCCCAACAAAATAGCAAAAAACCTGTAAAAATAGCAAAAAACCGATCTTGAATTTTTGAAGACTTTTTGCTCTTGCATATGCTCCTCTCTCCAGATTTTTTGAACCCCTCTTCCTCTGCCTTGTGTTGTCTATTTATAAGAGAACATGATTAGGTCAACAAATAGAGCCCAAAGTCCTTGAATCCAATATTGCCATGTTTGAGAAAATTCACTTTATTCTTGAATGAAATCTTGCTATTTTTGGGCAAATATTGTATCAATTTTCTCCTATTTGATTAGGCACGAAAATATGATAGTATTTTGCCATTAATATTGATTGGAATCAATCATAATATCTCCTTTACCAAAATATTTGATTTTTATCTTAATTAAATCATTAAAAATGAAATAAAAAATCATATTAAATTAAATAAAATGTTAAATTTCGTGGCATATGGTTTTGGACATGCTAATGACTTGTGGACCAAGATTGCATCATAATACCATAGGCCCATTTGCAAAATTTTCCAATTTGAACCTTCTTATTTCACATTTTACCCCCAAAAATTGCTCAACTTTGATCAAGCATATCTCACTCAATTTTTAAGCTATGAGGGAGTTCTAAGACTTTTTGGAAACCTCAAGATGTCCTCTATAAGCCACTTTGGAACATATTTTTCATTTGGAGCTTCTATCTTGATCATATCTGCTTTGACAAAAAACTGCTTTTGAAGGATGCCTGAAAATGACCTGTAATCTTTTGCCTTGTACCTCTCAAATGAAGCATTTCTAGCCTTGGCTTGTGAGAGACAAAGTTGTAGAGAATCCAATTTCCTTCAAAATAGGCTTTGAGTGGGGAATTTTTGATGTTCCATATGAAAGTTATGCCCAGTCAAAGTTGGGTTGACTTTCTCCTAAAGAAACCCTAATTTGAACCTTTTTGCACTTGTTCATTTCTGAGTTTCTACTAATAGAATCATGATCAATCTTTGATCAAATGATGGATATACTTTAATTCACTTGATTTTGACCCAAAATTGAGAGCTTTAGGTTGTGCTTTGACTGTGATTGACTTTTAGGTCAAACCAGTTGACTATGGATCATCTGGACCATTGAGTGAGCAGAGCTTTGGAATTGAATCTTGAACTTTGTTATGTAAGCACCTTAGAGCATAATGAACCATGGGGAATTCATTGGGGCTTCACTTATCCCATTACCTTGGGAGAGTACCCAAACCCTAGTTTCAAAGGAACCTTGTGTGAGAGAACTCCTGAATGCAACCCTTCAGCATTGACTCATTGTGAGTGAAGTGTGGGAGGCAAATTTTGGGGTATGACATATAGTGAGTAGGTTTATGGGTAAACCAAAGTGGTCACATTATCAAGCTGCAGTCAGAATACTCAGGTATGTAAAGGGGACTCTGAAGCATTGAATTTTGTTTCCATCTGGAGTGTTAGATGCTACTGAGCTAAATTTCTATCCAGACTCTAACTCGTGTGGATACAAAGTTGACAGAAGTAGCACTAGAGATATACTAACTTCTATTTAAACTCTAACTTTTGTTGAGTTGATATCTAATTTGTTAGCTAAATGTTTTCCCAAGCATAATCCATCTTATCCAACAAGAACGATTACATGGAATGCACACAAAACTAGTAATATGATTTTGCATGTTGATGGCAGTAACCTCAATAATCCCGACATCTCGGGCTTTGGTGGATTTGATTCAAAATGCTAGCGGTGTTTAGGCTCAATGCTTTGCGGGTAATATTGATTATTTTAACATCCTTTATATTGAGTTGATGGCCCTATATCATGGATTATGGATGATTTGGGAACTTGGTATCAAAGACCTGATGTGTTATTCTGACTCCAACTTTGCTATCAATGTAATCTCAAAGTCAAATTTTTGCATCAGTATGTCGCGATTCTTCAATACTTTAAATAACATCTATTTAGGGAATGACGATACTCCCAAGAAAGAGAATGTTGGTGTTGACGAGTTCGGATCTGCTCCAGTTTCACATCTGTCTAGTTTTCCAATTTACACTATAGATGAATAACACATGAGAACTTTAAATTCAACAGTTGGGATTAAAAGTTAAAAATAAACATGTTTTTGTTTAAAACAAAAAAAAACATCTTCCCCAACTTCTCTCTTCCAAGAAACCAAGTAATCTTAAAACTCAATATTCATCGGATCAAGATAAATCATGGTTGTTGTCTCTTCGAATCACCGTTGTTGTCTCTCAATGTTTCCTCCTTGTTGAGTTGTTACTATTGTTGCATAACCCTATTTTCTATTTTTTTAATCATTTTATAAATATTTAAGATCTAATTTGTTTAAAAAAACTTGAAGATCTAAAGTAGTGAATTTGAGAGAAGGAATAGGACAAAAAACTTAGATCCAATGATTGTGGAGCTTCGAAGTAGTGATGACCTTAACGGCGACATTGCGGAGGAGTAGAACAACATTCTTGTTTGATTGTTAATCATAAAGCTAATTTGGGAATTTTATTTTCTGTGATATTATTAACTACTTTACAAATATATGAGAACTATTCTACATTGAGTGTATTGAGAGAAATTGTATAAATATGAGAACTATTCTACAACGAGTGTATTGAGAGAAATTGCATAAATAAAATAAAGATGAATTTGAAATAGAATAATATGTTGTTGAATGAGAATTTGTTTGATGGCAGGGAAGCAAAGAGGGGGGGGGGGGGGGATGGGGGGAGAACTTTTAGGAAGAGAAGTTTAACCGTGTTTTTTTTTTAAAAATTTTTAATTAAAAAATATTAATGTTTATATTTTAAATCCTAGCCATTAAATTATACTTTCACCGCATGTCATCTTTCTATACAATAAACTGAAATAAATGAAGGATACTATAAATCGAGTTGATAAAGACTCGGTGCTGACTATCTAATAAAACATGAGGCTGATAGTGACGCGGTGTACGAGTCCTTTGTAGAACCTCCTGTTAGAATCATCACACTCCTGCTAGCGGATGTTAGTGGAACTTATATTAAGTAGATTAGTAAATTATTTAATTAAGTTAAAATATATTAACTTATTTTTAAAAAGATTATGAAAGAATCAAGGCATTCTTGTATTTTTGATTTGATATAAGACTAAGCTTTTATTTTATTTTTAAATTTATTTATTAACTTATATAATTTATTTCAAAAATTAAAATTATCACATTAAAAAACAGTCACCTAACAAGTCCATAAAAAATTATATTAAAAAAAGTGGAGAGAGTTTAAAATATTATTAAGTAAAAATCAAGAATATTTTTCATAAAAAAGAGCTATATCTCAAATGCACAGATCTAAAAATTAAGTTTTTTTTAAGGGACTCATATTTTGGCTCTCATAATATCATGTAAGTTGAACAAAATATTATTTTTAAAAATTATTATAACTAAAAACTAAATTTAAAAACTTTAAAATGTGTTTTAATTTCAATTTTACTTTTGCTTTTCAATTTTTGAAATGTGTTTTATAAATCAATTTTGTAAAAGTGTTTTTAAGAAGAGAATTATAAAAAAAATTGATTGGTAAACTAAGTTTTTAAAAACTGTGTTAAAAATATAAAAATTAACAAAAAAATTGTTTGTTGGTCTAATTTTCAAATACTTATTTTTTAAAAAGACAATAAAAAATAATTTGGTCAATTGATTTTAAAAATCTATTTTAGGTATAATTAAGAATTAAGTTTAAAGGTGCATATGAGTATAAATGAAAACTAAAATCAGTCACTCAATAAATAAATTTTATTCATAGAAAAAACTAAACAAAAATCTTATCCAATAGAAATAGTAATATTTTTAAATTCAGTCACTCAATATGAATTTGTAATAATAGAATGGAAGACAATGTTTAATAAAAAAATCAACACATTATTTGTTATCTGCTATTTAGAAAAATAAAAGAAATGATTATTGTGTGCAAATTATTTGTGAGTGTGCCTTGATTGAGAAAAAATAATTGTTTCATATTACAAGTACTAGTTTTCCCGTGTTTTCAATCATATGAAATGGAAAAACTAAAATGGAAAACATGTAAAAGCTGTTTTAGTTTTTTAGTTTAAAAAACAGGGAAATTGAAAACTGTTTTTAAATACAGTATTAGAAAACATTACATTCAAACAAGTTTTTAAATTTTTAATTTTTAAAAACTAAAAGACAGTTTTATAGAATTGTTTCAAACAGGCTCTAAATTATTACCAATTTTTCAATTGGGCCATGTAATTACCCAGATTCAATTGGCCCAATAAACCAAAAATAATAGACTGGTTAGGGTTTCACAAATCCCAAATTCTTCACTCTTGTATTTCTCTTTATTCCAACCTTCATCTTCTCTCAACAAAGGTAACTAATCTCATTCAATCAATCTCTGCTCAATTTCTCACATGAATTACCAATTTATCTTTCTCAATTTTTGCTTTTTAGGGTTTATAATCCAATTGTTTTTGTTATGCATGTTTTGCAGAATTTCAAACAAAAATGGCGGTTACACTCTATAACCTTAAGTCTGAATCTGGTTTGAAGAAGCTCAATGAGTACCTTCTCACACGCAGTTATATCACTGGGTATGAAAAATTGTTTTTTTTCTTTCTTTCTTTCTTTGTTCTAATCAGTTGTATTTTTGTTTATGTGTTGTTTCTTATGAATTGTATTTATACTTGATCTGTTTAGATACCAAGCTTCGAAGGATGATATCGCTGTTTATTCAGCTTTGCCATCAGTTCCATCCTCTGAATATGAGAATGTTGCTAGGTGGTTCAAGCACATTGATGCATTATTGAGAATTTCGTAAGTTTTGCCTTTTTGGATTTATGTAAATTAATTGAATTGATTGAAAGTTATAATAATGTTGTTAGCATTGTGGTTTTATAAGATATTGTTTTATGTGTTTGATCTTAACAATGTTTTTCATGTACTAGGTTGTTGTGCAATGTTTTATGTGTTGTTTTTAACATTGTTGTAATGATTTTGTGTCTTCAGTGGTGTTTCTGGTGAGGGATCTGGTGTCACTGTTGAATCATCGCTAGTTGCTGAAGAGGCTGTTGCCACTCCTCCAGCTGCTGACACAAAGGTTAGTTTTTCTTTTATTAGTGATTGAGAATTGAAACGAATTGAGGTCTCGTTCGGTCCAATTTGTTGGTTGATTTATGATTTATGACTGGTTGTGAAATGTTGGTTAGGCTACTGAAGCTGAGGACGACGATGATGACGATGTGGATTTGTTTGGTGAAGAGACTGAGGAAGAAAAGAAGGCAGCTGAGGAACGGGCAGCAGCCGTGAAAGCATCCGGCAAAAAGAAAGAGAGTAAGTGTCTGTTGTATTGTTTACTACTTATTCTCTAATTATTTGAAATATGTTTGGACATCAATTTTTTTATGCTAATGCTTTTCTGCCAATTATGTTCTCAGGTGGGAAATCATCTGTATTGTTGGATGTGAAGCCATGGGACGATGAAACCGACATGAAGAAGCTTGAAGAAGCAGTGAGATCTGTTCAGTTGGATGGATTGTTATGGGGTGCATGTATGTTGTTTTTCTTATCACACAGTTTATATTCGCATATTTCAACTTTGTTGATTGCTTTCATTCTGATCTAATTTGTATATTATTGTCATAGCCAAACTTGTTCCGGTTGGATATGGTATCAAGAAACTTCAAATTATGATGACAATTGTGGATGACTTGGTTTCTGTTGACAATATGGTTGAGGATTACCTTACCGTTGAGCCCATCAACGAGTATGTCCAGAGTTGTGACATTGTGGCCTTCAACAAAATATGTAAGCAGTATTCATATTTCTTGTTACTCGACTATTGTTTTTTGATTTAGGTTTTATAGTTGCTCATAAAATGCATGTCTAAATGCTATCTATATAACTGCACATCTCGTTCTAATGCTATTTTATAATCTTTTTTGTGTGCAGAATCTGCTATTCATGTGGCATAGAGATTATAGTGGGAAGAAATTGCTCAATTGTTATAGTTGACAAACAAGGGATACTGATACATTAAGTTATGATTTTTGTTTTTGGTGACCTGTTGTTGTCATTTGATGATTTTGTCTTGTGATTTCATCTCCATTATATGGTTTGTGTTATAATAATTTAAGGTTTAAGAATTGGAGTTGTCTTTTTATAATTTTGATTCTTGGTTGAGATTGATTTTGCTGATACTTAGCTTGCATACATACCCTCTTTGCCCCTTGGAACCTGTCCCTCTAAATTTGCAACCGCAATTTGCTGCAGCGATGCAGTCCTTAGTCACTAGTCGTTAGATCAAAACAGACAGTTCTAATTTTAAAGTAACATTTTTTGAATTATAACATAATCAATTATATTTTTTTGTACCGTGTGATTAAGATCAAATGGTTTTTAATACATTTTATTGATAATCACTCTTCATTTAAAATCAAGTCGAACATAAAGATACTCTTCATTGAAAATTAGGTCAAACATAAAGATAGATTTTTTATACAATATTTCTATACAACACACAAAAAAGTTGTGTGAATATGTTCCAACTGAACATTGGTTCACAACAGATGAGTTTTTAATATAGCCCTTGATATATCCTAAAATAATCAAAAGTTTGTATTTTATGATATATCAATGGCAACAAACAATTGATCCAGAAGTGAACCAAAAATTATTCAAACCAAACTATACACATCAAACAAAATAAGACAAGAAAAACAAAAATTTTGAGCACTAGGTAGTAGTAATAGTAGTATCTAACTTGTGCTTTGAAGTGGCTCTAATATAACAATAAACAACCACCAAAAAAGTTGTAGCAAGTCCTCCAAGAATAACACCTCCACCAGCCATAGACCTATCAAATGAATGATGATGTTTCACCAAATGAAAATGACTTTTCAAATCCAAAACAGAAGTTTTTTCATGACTAAGAATACTCCCTTCAAAAGGGCTAGGACTTGGTGACATAGCACCATGATTATGTTGGTGCTTACCAAGTTTTCTTCCAATAGAGGATTCAACTTCTTTTGTTCTTTGGCTAAAGGGACTTTGAGAAGGAGCATTTGAAGATGGTGATGAAGTTGATTGGACATTACTTTGAGGTTTGTTTGTAGTAGTTGTTGTAGCCATTACATGACATAGAAGAGTGTTTGCTAATAAAAAGCACAAGAAAATGAACTTGGCCATTTTTCTGAAGATGTGAGATTTATAATCTTTGGAAGATGGTTATATATAGAGATTCTACAATCGTGGGGTTTGATCAATCTTTTGATGAAATTTCCTAATGTTGGATTCTGACAATAAATAATTTTTATTTGATTTGTTTAATACTAAGTTGTCTATGAGATGGGAGAAATTATGTTAATGTGTGTTGGCATTAGAATATGTAGAAATACAACTAAGGGAATCAAGGGAACAAGATGTTAGGGATGTTTATATGAAGAGTTGTGATACAATTGAATTCCATTATATAGAAATTAGTGTATGTAATTTATGGCTACACAATATTTATAATGAAGATGTTTAGAAGTTGCTTAATTTTCAATGAAAGGGTACTTGATTAAACCTTTGCACGTGAGGAAGACAGGCACATCCAACATTGGAAGAATAAAAAAATCCATTTTATTTCATGTCATTAATAGATTAGATCTGGATTACCAAAAAAATTTAATAAATTTTAAATAAAATGAAAATAAGATATTAGTTTTGTAATTGTAATTAAAAGTTAGAAAATTTATTTACCCACCTCCCTATGGGATCACCTTCAGCGAAATTTTAAAATTACCCCTGCTTCGGAGATGCATCTCCGAAGTTATTTTTTTTTAAAATTTTTCATACATTTCGGAAATGCATCTCCGAAAACACCAAAAAAGTGGTGTTTTCGGAGATGCATTTCCGAAGTCAAAAAAAATTCAAAACCGTGAATATTTCGGAAGTTCATTTCCGAAAACATTTCTGCATATACAATTTTCCCTCCTTCACTATTTCATCATTTTTTCTCCAAAACTTCTCCAAACCCTCTCCAAAACTCAATCAATCTCCATCCATTTTTCGTCTCAAAATCAAGTTTTAAACCGTTGATCACGTTAAAGGGAGCATAGAAAGCTACAATTTGAGGTAAACATCTCTCATTTCATCCCCTATTTCACTACATTGATTCAACAAATTTATGCTGAAACCTGCGATGGTTCGGAAGTTCATTTCCGAAATATATTACCTAACAAATTTCGGAAATGAACTTCCGAAATATGCCCTGGCAGTTAAAAAAAACAGTTTTGGCCAATTTTGCTAATTTTTGCATATGTTAGGTATGGTGAATCCGGACAACATTGTGCAAGACGATGACGCAGTAGTTCCAGCAGTTGTCAACGTTAATAACGATCCGGTTATCGACGTTAAATCTATGATCAATGCGGTTGATGTTCGGCAACAATTTACAAATGATCGGAGCTTCGGTAGTCGCGAACAATTGATTGATTGGGTTCGGAACGAAGCTAGTAAACTTGGATTTGGAATTTTTATTTTAAGGTCCGACAATGGAAATAGTATGCGGAAAGCTTTCGTTGTTTTGAATTGCGAACGAGGTGGGAGTTATGCACAATCAAACCGGGTGCTAAAACACGAAGACACGGGATCGAGAAAGTGCGGGTGTCCGTTTAAGTTGCGAGCGACTCGGAGGGTTGATGATTTGTGGCGTTTAACCGTAATTTGTGGAATTGATAATCATGCCTTGGATGCCAAGTTACACGGACATCCAATGGCGTGTCGTTTGTCCCGCGAAGAGAATAATGTGATTTCGGATTTAACGATAGTCAATGTGGCGCCTCGCAACATACTTGCCGATTTGAAGCGTAAAAACCGGATAGCGTTTCAAATATCAAGCAAGTTTACAATGAACGACACAATCTCAAAGTTTTGAAAATGGGCCCTCGGTCGGAAATGCAAAAACTTTTGAAACTATTAGGCGATAACAAATATGTGTCAAGCTTCCGAACGTCCGAGGCCAAAGTTACGGTGCGTGATATTTTTGGACTCATCCCGAAAGTATCAAATTATTCAACACATTTCCAACCGTTCTTGTCATAGATTCGACATACAAGACAAACAAATATAGGCTTCCTCTTCTAGAGATAGTCGGTGTGACCTCGACGGACAAGACTTATTCGGCCGGGTTTGCTTTTTTGGAGTGTGAAAAAGAAGAAAATTTTACATGGGCTTTGGGAATATGCAAGTCTTTGTTAGTTGATCAAAAGGTTATGCCAAACGTCATTGTCACCGACCGGGACAATGCTTTGATGAATGCGGTTGATACCGTCTTCCCGACATCGACCGCGTTACTTTGTCGCTATCACATAACTTGCAACGTGAGAAGTAAGTTGAAACCCGCGGTTGGGACAAAAGATAGGCCGGATGAAAACGGTAAAGTTATCAAAGCCAGTGTTGTGGTTGATAGGATAATGGCGGCATGGAGGGAAATTTTAGATGCATACTCCGAAGAGGTGTATACCGAGAAATTGGTACACTTTAGGTCTTTGTGTGGTTCCATTAAGACTTTTTGTCATTACGTCGAATCCACCATTCTTGACAAAGTCAGAGAAAAAGTCATGTGCGCTTGAACAAATCGAGTTAGACATCTTGGTTGCACCACGACTAACCGATTTGAATCCGCACATGCGGTCTTCAAGAGGTGGTTGGGTGATAGCAAGGGAGATTTGTGTTGGGGATGGGACACCGTGAACCAAATGCTTGAAAATCAACACAATGAAATTCAAACATCGTTCTATCGGAGCAAGAAGGTTATGGAACACCTGTATAAGGGCCAAATTTTATTCTCCCAATTGATTTACAACATATCCTGATTGGGTTTGAATTTTTTGTTTCATGAAGCGAAGCGGTCGGAGACCACGGGGCCGGATAGTTCTTTATGTGGGTGTACCATTAGAAAGACATACGGCCTTCCATGTGCTTGTATACTTTCAAAAAAGAAGAAGTTGAATTCACCAATACGCATGGATGAGGTAGCCGACCATTGGAAGAAGCTTCGTTTTGATGATTTTGACCCGCCGAAAGAAAATGACTCCAAAATCACCATCTCCGACGAGTTGGAATTGATAATGGAGAAGTTTGCTAAAGCGGATGACACAATAAAAATGCACATAAAAGAACAATTGCGAAAAATTGCATTTCTGGAGACCACCGATTTGAAACCGCCATCTCAACCGATTAAAACGAAAGGTGCACCGAAAAAGTCCAAAGTTACACAAGAAGACACATCAACAAAACGATCTCCTTCCTACTTTGAACATGTTGATGCATCATTCCCGGATTCACCGACACCGAAGTCCAAGTGTAGTGGTAACAAAGGAGCCCGTATTTCGAAGCCACCTCGCACACCGCCGATCAAAAAATCACCCATTGTCTACATTGATGAGATGCCACTTTTTATACACAAATATATCGATAACATCGTTGATGTTGGAGGCGACGACAATTGTGGATATCGGGCCGTTGCGGGTTTGCTCGGTAAAGGGGAAAATAATCACACTTTAGTCCGACGGGAACTTATTGCGGAGTTGACTTCGTATCGGGACATCTACGGCCGACTATATGAAAATCAAGAAAAGTTTGCGAAAATTCATGATTCACTTGTTCCATCACTTACCGGTATCGCTCTGGTTTCGAAGTGGATGTCATTCCCCGATATGGGTCATCTAATAGCAAGTGCATATGATATGGTGTGTGTCGATTTGACGAGGTTTGGACTAAGTGAGACTTTCTTTCCACTTTATAGTCGACTGCCATTGGACGCGTCGAGATGCATCATATGCATCGGGTATCTACGATCGCGGCACTTCGTCCAAGTGTTTTTGAAACCGGGGTGTCCTATACCGGCTACTTCTTGTCAATGGACGACACATCGTTCAAATGAGGCGGAGACTTGGCCGGATCCTTTCGTTTCAAGAATGGCGGAGTTTGAAGAAATGATGAGCCAAGAGCGCGAGCAAAACAGAGAGCGTTCGAAGAACATACCTATTTTGGACTTAGGATCCACCGATTGGTTCGCTGAATTTTAGTTTGTTCCGGATCGTTTTTTGTTTGTAATGACTATTTTTGTATGTATTGTTGTTTATCATATAAAATCGGACTGATTCAATACATATATAATATAAGTATGTTTTATGTCAGCATTGTCTAATTTATGTCTATTTTGAATTCCTTTTGTATTTTTTACACAAAACACTAAGCAATCAACAAAATGCAAAATTTACATCTGTTTCTGCATAATTCGGAAATGAACTTCCGAAATATACTAGTCTGCCTCCAATTTTTGGAAGTTCATTTCCGAAAAGTCCACTGAGCAGGATAAGGTTTGTTGGGCCATCATTGCTCCAATAAGTCTATAAATACAACACACTCTTATTCATCCTCTTCACACCAGAAAACACAAATGACACAAACCTACTCCCACCTAGCATTCGTCTACTTCACCACCGGCTACCCGATGTCGTTCCAATTTCGCTTCTCGCGCGACACGCCGTTTGCGGAGTTGATAACGTCGCTCAACACGCTATTGCAATATCCCGAAAATCGAAAGGTTATCAAGCTCGAGTACCGCTCGCCATCGCTTAACGACGAGGGAGACATTGAGTTCACACCTTTTGAGATCAAGAACGACGAAAATTTAGCGGTTTTGTGGACAACGTTCGACCGATTTTCTTCAAAGGGTCCGATCGAGTTGGACGCGAAACTTCAAAGATCGGGGGCCGACGTTATCAAAGTGTTGACTCATCCTCACCTACCCGTGTTTAACAATATGTAACTTTAATCTTATGTAATGTGATCGATGTAATCTTCATCCGATTAAATTAAGCGAATCGTTCTTGTTTGTTATTTTTCTTCTTCCAGACCTTATTCCGGAAGTACATTTCCGAATTCCTCCAAGGGGGGTGAATTCGGAGATGAACTTCCGAATACACCAATTTTCTGAAAAACAACTTTATTTCGGAGATGCATCTCCGAAATCAATATTTTTCATTAAAAAAAAACCTTTTCGGAGATACATTTCCGAAAACACCTTTTTTTTCAATAAAAGTACGTTTCCGGAAATGAACTTCCGAAACAAGGGGTATTTTAGTAAATTCACCAGAGGTGACCAAGAAGGTTAGGAGGTGGATAAAAAAATTTCCAAAAGTTATAACAAAATAGACACAATTGTGGATTATTTATAGACTACTATGCGTGGAAAAATTAGTTTGTGTGATGGTGTCACTTCAGAGATATATGAGATCGAGGAGATATTATAGGAGATTGAGATAGTTTGGAGATATAGAATTACAAATCTAGTGGTAGAGAGTAGGGATAGCAAAATGGATTGGGCCTGCTGAACATGTTCGTTTTACTTGTATTTTTTAGCGGGACGAGTTAAGATTTTAGGTTCACACTCTCTAATATACACGCTCTGCCATGCTTTTTTGCGAGTTATAAAATATATATTTTTTTAATATTTTTAAGCTTAAAAGGTGCAGCGCTTGCGGGACTGCCCCGCCTTACCCTCATTTTTTGTTGGACGGGTCAAAATATAAAGCTCACACCCTAAATTATGCTTGCCCTGTTCTACATTATTTTTTGTTGTCTTTTGTGAAGCGAGTTTAATTGAGAGAGCATTGTCCATTTGCCATCTCTAGTCGATAGTGACTCTAAAGTCTTTGAGAAATATGATTAACTAAGAGAATGTGGACGATCACAACTTGCTAACCTTAATTCATAGAATCTGAATGAAGATTTAGAAGAATAGACACATCAAGTTATAATTGAGAGAAGAAAAGTCGATGAGCTGAATGAATATTCAATTATAATCTTATTATGAACAATAATAAAATTCTCATCCTTCTGAATCTCATGCCAAATGAGCTGAAGTCATTTTAGTTGATGATAATTTCATAACCTTATTAGAGGATATCATTAGATTTTTTTTTCTTTAGACCTTTGATCCTCTTTTGTAAAAAAATAAAAATAAATAGACACAAACATAAAGATGTTGAATTTTTTTTTAATAAGCAATGGGATTGAAAACGGTAGGCACAAAAACAAGAGTATCCTTGTTTAGATCATTGACAATAACATGTCATGTTTATAGTTAAATTTGAAAGACAATAAAACACTTCTGCGGTTAATAATCTTCTAGTACATATTCATGTTATTTCTGAGAGAACAAGAAATTGTTTTAATATTCTTCGAACTTTGAATTTCAATTCCGATGAATAAATTATACTTGGCCAAAGAGTGAGTATATACATGCACATTGCAGTTGCTGCATTGCCTTGTATCATGTCGCAAACTAAATTGTCTTGCAGCAACGGCAAACCTATTAAAGACTATTTTTTCAGCAATGACAAAGTTTAAGACAATTGTTTTCTTTCCATGACTTCTAAATGACTAATCATATTCATACTCGAGGTGTTGGGGATTTCAAAGAGTCGGGAGCATCAACAAGACCAATGCTCCAAAACACAAGAGATGGAGACATCACATCTCAACCCAAAATTTTAAAGTGATAGTTGAATGAGTCATCTATCTTATAAATTCAACATTTCACTCATTCATAGGCAATGTAAAACTTTAATTAACCACTCACATTTGCACTAAACATTCTCCCCACAAGTGTGAGTCCCCCATCCTATAAAAGTATCCAACACCGAATCCAACTTCCGCCTCCTCCACCAGGCCGAACCACGACTTTGATATCGCTGTTGGGGAGTCCGGGAGAGACGGGAGCGCCAATGAGACAAATGCTTCAGGACCACAAGAGAGGGAGACACCACATCTCAACCCAAAATCTTAAAGTGTTAGGTAAATGGGGCATCTCTCTTATAAATCCAACATTCTACTCACTCATTGATAATGTGAGACTTTAACCACTCACACTTGCACCCAACATTCTCCCCCACAAGTGTGTGAGTCCCCACATCCTATAACAGGATCCTACATCGGTTCCAGCTCTCGCTCTCCCACAAAGTCGAACCACGACTCTGATACCACTATTGAGGAGTCCGGGAGAATCAGGAGTACCAATTGGACCAATGCTCCAAGACCATAAGAGAGAGAGAGAGAGACACTACATCTCAACCCAAAACCTTAAGGTGATAGGTGAATGAGTCCCCTCTCTTATAAATTCAACATTCCACCTATTCTTAGACAATGTGGGACTTTAACCACTCACACTTGCACTCAACATGAGGCACATAGATACACTACTACGAAAAACACATATAACAATGGTTGTAAAAGACCTATAATCTTGGTTGATGGTCTGTTGTTATGTAGCGTGTGGTTGTAAGTAGGTTATTTACGATCATGATCTATTGCCAGTGATAGTAAACTAGATAGTGCGCTCATACAACCACAATTGTATTAAACAACCATTATTGTATGTCTTTTAATGAAATAAAAAAATACAGCAGTAGAACAACAACAATAGTAAGAACAACAACAACAAGAACAACAAAATCAACAACAAAAATAAGAAGAAGAAAAAGAAGAAGAAGAACATCAACAAGAACAATAACAAAATAAATAAATAAAATAATTAAACATTAAATCATAACACCAACAAAAACAACAACAACAAAAATTAAATACATAAAATCGTTAAACATTAAATCTCAATTACAACAACAACATTAAGCATTTTATCTGACACAACAACTAACATTGCTAACTTGAATCCATGCTTTCCTTTTCTCATTTAAGTTAGAGAAGAGATGATGAACTTCTGAAATTTGTTAATGAAAGAAATGATATTTTCGAGTTTTGTTTATGGAAGAAATTATGTTTTTGAGCTTGGTTTAGTGGAGAAATAAAGTCTCATAAATGTAAGATGACGTTATGAGGTAGAAGATGAAGTTCGTCTAAGCTCGTCTAACTTTTCTAGGGCAAAAATAATGAGCAAAGAGCGTAATATATATTGGAAAAACAAAACTGAGTGGCTTTTCACCCTGGTTGGAATTCCAACCGTTGTGAAAAGTGGCTTAAAAATATGTAAAAAATAAAATTATAGGTGCTAGGATTTGCACCAATGATCCTGAGTGACTTTTCAGCACGATTGAAAATTTCTAGTAAGAACTGGCTTAAAAATAAATAAAAAACAAAACATTAGGGGTTGGGATTCGACTCATGAGCATGCTTCACTTTTCACCAAGGTTGGAAGATCCAACCGTGGTAAGAAGTGGCTTAAAAATAAAAAAAACAAAAAAAAACTATATGTGCTAGGATTGAAGCTCATGATCAGGCGCCAATTTTCACCAAAGTTAGAAGTTCCAATCGTGGTGAAAAATGGCTTAAAAATGAAAATAAAAGGAAAGCGCCTAATTGAATAAATTTTACCAGGGTGGATACTTTGGCCGAGGTGAAACGATGTTACGAAAGATACTTTTTGTAGTAGTGATACTGTTAAGAATTTTGGTTGGGTCTAACTCAACCTTACAAGACATTTTCCTAGGTTTAAGTTAGGCCCGACCACATTTCTTGATATGGTATCAAGAACCTTGTTTAAAATTTGGGGGAACACCTGCTATCAAGTTTGCACAATCGGATCACCCACAATTTATTTCCATGCTCCATATGTCTATGACTTGAAGATGTCTTTATAATTGGGAGCAATTCTCATCCTACAAGCCGATTTTATAGGGTTGAGTTGCCTAACCATAATTCTTAGCACATACTAATATATGGATTTATCTTTCAAGCAGGGTTGTCTTTGAGAGTGTGTAAGACTACATAAGACCTAAAAACTGTCACGGATAAACCGTAAACAAGGACTTTTAAAATATTTTTACGATTAAATCGTGGTTAAATAAAGGTTTTTATTTATTCTGCCATGGTTAAATTGTGACAACCGTACACAACGCCTTCAAAAACTTGAGATGACTCTGCCGTCAAGTGAAATGTGAATGGAAAATATTCCTTTGTCGAGAACTTTCCATCAGTGGTAAACATTGAGCTATTCAGGTCTTCAGGGTAATGAGTCTCGGCACATACGAGATGCATTTGGTAATGACCTTTTGACAACTCATTGACCAAATATCAGCAATCTAGATCATACGAACGTTAGAAACTAATGCGCAAAGCCCCCAAAGAGAAATGAGGAAAGGCTCTTAAATGGATAGAATGGCCATTCCTTTTCACAAACTTGGGCTAACCAGAGGGTTTGACGAGCGAAGAACGATCCTATGCAACAAAAATAATAGCCTCGAGAGAAATAACCTCATAATCAATGTCCTTATCTAAATGAGGAATGGTTTGAGTAGCTTGGTCCATGACTAGAACATCAAGAGTAAGTTCACTTGAAGTGCCACCAACAATAGCAAGGGAACTTATGCTAGTAACAACAACCGCAACTTCAGAGGAAACCTTACTTTTTGTGTACGCCTTTACTTGTTTTTTCTCGACATGTTAGCGCATGATAAAATTAGAAACAATTAGCAAAGTGAGAAAAAAATATAAAATAAATCCTTAGTCACATAACATACCAAGAATATCAAAAACATTTTTGTAATTATAAGACATCACCAAATACCGAGTATCAATATACTAGTCTTTGGTCTTGATATTCCCATACTTATTTTCAACGTAGGATGCATTATTAAAGTCATAAAAAGAATTCCTTTATCCAGACCACACATTTCTTCTTAAGATTGTTTAGGTCTAGTTCACCAAACAACACCTCTTTTTAGGATTTCTTAAAGTGGGTAGGGCTACCAACAATGAATAGATGGACAGAGTCCGCAAATAGTCATTGTCCATATTACTAGGTCAAGCAACCATTATAAAATCTACATGCAACCGTAGGCTAAGGAACTTTATTGTCTTTCCTATTATACATGTCTACATAAAGAGAAATAATGATTCAAAGGATAGAAACTTGCTTACCTACCCTTTCACTTTGCATGAAAGGGTTGAATACAATATTTTCCCTTTCTTCCATGTATTTTACGGTCACTCATAGGTAACCAATGAGGACTAACATTTGCTTTAGCCTAACAACCCTTAAAACAACCAAAAAAAAGGAGAGAATGAGAAGAATCGTCACAACTAGAAGGATTAGTTTCCCAATAAAACGTAAGCACCAATACAGAGTGAGGGAGAACCCACAACGTGCATTAATAAAGGAAACATAATATAAAGGAAAAAATAAAATATTAAAGAATGCAAATGTACCAGTGAAAGAAGATCTGAAAATGTCATAAAAAAATATGAAATCTTGGTGAAATTAATGACCCAAATCCAACAGTGTGACTTCATGATTTGGAGAATAGTATCACATAAAGTTTGGCGATGGTGATAAAAAAAATGAAAGATCCGAGGAACAAGGAGCGTAAGAATGGAAGAATAAGAGAAAGTCAACAGAGCAAAGAAAGTGGTTTACCCCTATATATACTTTTAACTGAGTTAGAAATACGAATATGACACATATCAAATGGTGGATAATCACCACGAACATGCATGTGAACCAATGATTATACACCATCTTATCAAAAGTTACGTCATCCAAAACTATGAACCATAATGACAATGGTTTCCATATAATAACTATTTCATGCCTATTCGTAGGTCGTTGTTTCCTAAGTGGTATCACATGGTAGAAGGATAGAGCGCCAAGGGACCCAACATGTCCCATCATATTTTGACAATAGCAAGAACGACAGTTACAGTAGATTCAAGCCAAACTAACTCAAGTTTTCACTTTGCCGAATCTGTCTTATAGGGTGCTATCTTTTTAGTTTAGGCCAATGCCCAGTCCATTAAGTTTTATGTAACCCGAATCCACTAGTTAAGAAGCAGCCCGGGAGGTACGCTCACCCTAAATATTCACCCGATCAAAGTCACCCAATCATCTTGGATTCTTGGATAATAATGTCACGATAGCTATTGGCAACTATTCTTTGAGACAAGTGTCCTAGAAAGAAGGTTCCAGGGCCTACTATATAAGCCAAAAAAACATATCAATCTCAAGTACACATAATTTTAACCTAAAAATTTCACACTTTGGGCGGTCATCACTTTAACATCAAAGTGTTTGCTAGTACATCTCCATTGTCAAACTACACAAAAGACTATACCAAAATTCAACTCTACAAAGAGGAAGTTTCCCAGACTAATTGTCTACCTATTCCTTCTTATTATAGGACATAATGCACACCTTTGTGCTAAATTATCAATGTAAGTAAAGGGCTAGCTAATTTACTAGTCCCTAATACTAGTATCATTTAGGAATATATGCATGTCTGCTAATGCACAATTTAGGAATATATGCATGTCTGCTAATGCACATCACAACAATATATACATGCATACACTAGTACAAAAATGTTAATTTACACCCGTTTTTTATTAAATTTACACCCATTATTTTTAATAAAAATCGGGTGTATATCCACAGGGTGAGAAATGTCTAACGAATTTACATCCGTTATTTTTAACAAAAATCGGGTGTAATTGGGCGTAATTACGTTTTTAATTACACCCTGTTTTATCAAAAATCGGGTGTAATTACGTTTTTAATTACACCCTGTTTTAATAAAAATCGGGTGTAATTGGGCGTAATTACGTTTTTAATTACACCCTGTTTTAATAAAAATCGGGTGTAATTGAGCGTAATTACGTTATAATTACACCCTGTTTTAATAAAAATCGGGTGTAATTGGGGTTAATTACATTTTAATTACACCCTATTTTAATAAAAATCGGGTGTAATTGGGCTTAATTACGTTTTAATTACACATTTTTTAATAAAAATCGGGTGTAATTGAGCTTAATTATGTTTTAATTACACCCTATTTTGATAAAAATCGGGTGTAAATATGTTCTTAATTACCCCCTATTTTAGTAAAAATCGGGTGTAAATACGTCATTTATAAATGAACAATTATATCTATTTACACCCTATTTCATAACACCATTTAGTTATATTTTATTTTCAGTCATAATATTGTAAATACTATAAAATCATACGCATAAAAATCATATTTTAACTAAGTCAAAATATTTTTAATATTAACCAAAAAGTATACAAAATCATGGACAATCATAATATTTCAAGTATTATAAAATCATACACATAAAAATCATATTTTAACTAAGTCATAACACTTTCTTCATATATAATTTTACGCCATGCTTGACGGTTAGCTTCGGTGCTCTAGAATCTTTGTGTTTCATCTGAACCCCATGATTACCACTTTCCTTAAGCAATTTCCCAAGTTTACCGCATTTCTTAGAAGTAAACTCCTTCAATACATCTACAACCAACAACCAAAGTTAATGTACACCATCATTTTCAATTATTATAAAAATAAAAATAAAAATAAAATAAAAGCATTATTAGCGTTATTGTACCTTCAAAGCTGATCATATCTTGTATGCACATTCCGCTATGAAACAGGGTAGTCCCCAAAGCAAGATGAGCTTCATTGTTCTCTGCATAATAGAAACAAATGTATTTTGTTATGTTTTTCTATTTCAGATAAAAGGTGTTAGCTTTTTCAATGATGTAACTTAAAACTATATTTGAATATTGACCATGTAATTACTCTTACAATTCCTAACAATAAGAGAATGGAAAGAAAACACATCAGAACTATTATACAATTGCCAAAAATCAATATTGTACTCTCTTTCTCAAGGCAGGTTTTGCAGCTCAATTCTTAGTTCCTGGCTCATAAATAAGAGTCATAACTCTTGAATTTGGACGGTCTTTAGTCGGAACTCTCACTCATTCGTTGCATTAGTGACTATTGTATCAAGATTGGATTGTCAATATTTCAAATTCGATTTTGACTTTTTTTTGTAAAACTATAATACCAAAATTGAAATCTAAACTGTCTGATCTCGATCCAACAACCACCAACGCCTCAGATTGGTGATGGCACTTGGCACATAATCCAAATTCACAAATCTCCTTTATATATTCCTCATATCTCATTCTTTTTCCGGTCAACCTTACACCCAAGTCACCGGGCATTAAACACGAAGACTCCGTGGAAGAGATTCAAATTCCAATCGGTCACCTCGTCGAGAATAATCCAATCCGCCAGACCCACTTTTTCTCTTAAGCAGAATAATCAAACTAACCATAAACTCCACAGTCTATTATTCAGAACAGATGACCAAAAGGCCTCACCAATATCAGCATGGTTTTCCATAAGGTATGCAGCTTGACCCAAATAACCCAATAGCAGGCATGGCAATATGGAAATTAGAGGCTAAATTATATGTTGATTCATAAAACCTTTGCAAGTGGTGCAAGGCAGTTGGTGGTGCAGCTAGCATTGGAAATAATGTCATACTCTGGCTTGTATTCATTCTCGTTAACACCGACAAAAAACATGGGAGCATCTTTACTGGGAGCAGAAATGATGACCTTCTTGGCACCACCCTAAATCAAACAAAACAAATATATTATCATTCTGACCTTACAATATAAAGAAAACTAATCAACACAAAAGTAACAACATACACAACATTGAGTAATAACAAGATATGAAGTTGTGAGTTGTACATCCTACTAGATCTAAACACAAACAAATAAAAGCATAACACTGATACTAGAACCACAACCATAAAAGAAGAGGAAAAGGTTAACTGACTTACAAAACCGTCTAGATTCACAATATAACATACATTTTATAGAGTCCCATGGTAAACGGCAATGTGCAAGAAAACAAGAAAACAATAGGCAACCGACAAATTTAAACAATTGAATACAATCAAGGAAAGATAAATGAAACATAGACCATGTAATATCAACATATACATGCACAAACTTGAGCAAAGGAATAATCAACTAAAAAGTGAAACCACGGAAATGCAAACCTTCAAATGAGCAGCAGCTTTGTCCTTGTCAGTAAAGACACCAGTAGACTCAACAATGATATCAGCACCAGTGCTGGCCCATGGGATCTCTTCTGGGTTCCTGAGGCGCACAAATCAAACATGAATCAAATACACAAATTTCAAAAAACAGTATGCTAATTAACAATCAATATTATAACAATTACACAAATCACATTCTACTCTAAAACACGCTCAATACCAAAACTGAATACACATGATAATTCATTAACTATTCACTTCGTATAACATAAAAACCTACAGGCATATCTACAATCAAGCACATCAATTTAATTGAAGAACTATATACCTGTGTGCAAAGACAGTAACTGGCTTCTGACCGAAGAGAAGAGTGTTAGAGTCCTTGACGGTGAGTTCCTCGTTCTTCCACTGACCGTGAACACTGTCATACTTAAACATGTATGTCTACACACAAACCAAACCAACCAAAAAATACTCATCATACAATACATGCATCACTTGCAGTAGTTTCCAGCACCAAAGTTAAAACTTGTGAAGAAGTATTTTTACCACATTAGTGATGACATCGAACGAGTTATCTTCAAATGGGAGTTTAGGGTTCACATTTAAGTCTTGTACGGCATACTCTGTGAGAACCTACAGCATCAAGCAACAACTTCTATCAGTAAGGTAATGTTTCTCTAGCAGATAAAAAAGAACATTCAAAATCTTGAGATGTAACCGTGTCATTGTTTTACAATTGAATTTAAGTTTCGGCTAGATAATATTCATGTTATGGAATATGAACATGAATGGATTGGAAAACCAATCTAGTAGAATAATCTCAGGATATCAAATTCAGTTCTAAAACTAATTAGGTTTTTCTTACCGGGTTCCTCTTCAATTCTTCTTCATTCATGCCTAATCCTACGACTCGTTCTTGCTTGTATCCGGATGGAAAATGGCTGACCTAATGCAAAGTGAAAATTTATGAATTATGACAATACGCGTATGCAATGCCAGAAAAAAGAAAGAAAATGAGTAACAATACTGAACTCTTACCCAACTGCTACATATATCCAAAATGCTTACTCCAGGAGTATTGCTAGGTGGAAAAACCTTGGAGTAATACTTAGTTAAAGCAGCAATTGCAGGATCATCAATGTGAGTTACGAATCGAGGTGCTTCATAGAATGTAGAATCCGATGACCTAATAGAGAAAATTCTCTGATATTACATACTAAACTCACAAAAATTAAGGCGAAATTAGGGTTTAATTTGAACTTACTCATCATATCTCTGGAAATCCTCCTTAATTTCTGTGGCTCGCGGACAAGAAGACGCAGGAAATCTTCTACGGTTACTATTCTTGATTGAATTAATTTTTTGTGAAGTGCACCATCCTTTGCTATCCGATCCAATCTCCAAACTTCATCATGCAAAGCAGGCGGATAGTATTTCTTGTACACTGCAAGTTGCAGGAAATAATATGTTCACAAAATTTGCCTCAAAAAAGCCTTAATCATTAGCGAAAACCACAAGAGTTCACAATCAGGAAACTTACATTCCCCTCTATGATCTTTAACAGCAAAGGCTTCAGTCTTACCCTCGCGCACTCGAATCCCGTCACAATACCCAGGAGCCACCTTAACACCAAGCCTAAATTTTCTGCTTCTTATCAAGCTAGAATTGTCGGTGAAAGAAAGATCGCCTAATGTTCCTACACCTTCCTTTAGACTAACTTGCAAATCACCGGTTAGAATTGGTCTTTTCCCGTCACGTTCCTTTACTATATGGCTTTCAAAGTGATCCTTTGTCCAATCATCGTCAACTTCCTCGTTAAAATCACCTTCAAGCACTACAACATTCAACTTAGAAACAGATTCCGGTCCAACTTGAACAACGTTGCCCGTGTTCGGATCAAACAAGATCACATGGATGACTGCTCCTTGCTCTCCCTCAACCTTCCCTCCTGTGAACAAATGAGGAGGCATTCTTGTTCTGAAATGAAGCTGCAGATTCTTTTCCCCCGGCGGTGAAGACCTGACATGACACATATTAAACACAATCTATTATATCAGTGACAGATCTAGAAATTTTCAGAATACTAATCTGACTCGAGGAACATACCTATCACCGAGTTTATCATGGTCTAATTTCGCTAAAGCACGCTCCACTTCCTCACTGACCTATTGATCATGGAATTAGAAGGATTCACTAAAGAACTAATAATACATTGTAGATAATGAAATCATTTCTTATTTTAACTCACAATTTTTCTGAGTAGAGGTTCCAAAGATGAACAATAATGCATAGAACACTAACAAATGTAAGGGAAAGCAAATAACTCAATTTCTCAACATACATTAAGCCCAAGTTTGTCTTTTTCTATTCAATACTTGTTGATACCTGGAATAAAATATGAAAAATGTAACTCCAAACGGGTGCAATTTGATTCTTTTGTATGCTATTGTGAGAATCATCTAGGCGTTCCGTTCTAGATACATTTGTGGCATCCTGGTTTAAGAGAGGCAATTCTGGACCTTGCTCTGCATCAATTCTAGTAATATTATCATTAATATTGGCGTCTGTTGATTTTCTATACATATAACACCCATAAACTGATAGCACTGATCCACACTACAAAAAGAAAGTTCAAATTGTGAGACATCCTTGCCACTCGAAGATGACAGCGTCGATGGCCTCAAAACTTTAGCTTTTTCAGAAGACCTTTTCTGAACAGGAGGGTTGGCAGCATTACTCCAAGCCGGTCGGGTGCGATTTTGATCATCTCTGGTATTAGCAGTAGCAGTCTCTCTAAACACAAGGCCAGTCCTTTTTTTAGGGACTTCCATCCCATTAATGCCTCTTTTTGATATCATGCTCTTATCAATTGTAATGATCTGTGTAATACAAGAAACAACAACTCATCACAAGCAGCATTTAGAAATATTTTCACTAACATGATCAAGCAAAAGAGAAACAAAACAATTTATAGCTTATAATGGATCATGAAATTCAATTGTAATAATAATATTCTGGTTGAACAATTCATAACAAAAAGCAATACATATATATAATAATGATCAATCATAAAACAACTCAGTTTTAATATTCATATCAATTTAGGGTTCTAAGTAACATGATCAAACGAATAAAATCCAAAATTGAATCAGATTAATTTCGATAATTCATGGTTTGAGTATTAACTATTAAAAGCAACCTTCCTCTTCTTCAAAACATGGATGCATTTTCACTTGACCTTCTTCCAGCTACACATATAACCGCACAATATATAAGAAAATACTAAACAATGTTCATGTTAAAATAAACCTTACTAATCTCCACTTTTATTGTTTAACAAAATATTATCCAATCTTGCAAAGCATGAACCTGCAGATAAAGAATAACAGTATCTTGAATCGGTGAAATGGAAACATGTATGAGATGCAATACTAAACCATTCTCATACTAGCATATTCATCAAGTTCATGGACATTAACTATGCTTCCAAACTGGTGAGAAAGATGACAAAACCAGCAAAGTAACAAACAAGTGGCGTGCGTAGAATCTTTAACAAGGAGAGAGGAAAAGGAAAATCTCCCCCACATGATCACGATTCAGTTATCTGCAAATGAATACAAATCAATTAAACCCTAACTTCGCTGTGTAAATTGAATATGCATGATCGTTAACAGCCATAGATCAGCCGTAGAAAATTGAGAATG
The DNA here is from genome assembly GCF_029867415.1 of Vicia villosa. Classification (NCBI taxonomy): domain Eukaryota; kingdom Viridiplantae; phylum Streptophyta; class Magnoliopsida; order Fabales; family Fabaceae; genus Vicia; species Vicia villosa. The sequence continues at coordinate 360,676 of NW_026705048.1, forward strand.
GAATCGAGATCGATACCAGATTTTAAGCTTCGTTGTCGTCACTGTGAAATGGTTTCCTCTCAGCTTCGGTGTCGTCACTGCAATAATTTCTTCTCAGCTTCGTTGTCGTCACTGCAATAATTTCCCCTCAGCTTCGTTGTCGTAAACGTTTTGGTGAAATGAGAGTGAGCGAAGAAGAGATCTTCGTTTTTCAGTGAGGGAACGGTGTCGTCACTGCAAGGGTATTGTAGTGTGGTTTAGAGAAATCAAACTTCGCAGAAATCCGAAATCAACCTCTTTTCCAATCAAACTCGCTAATTCCGAAATTGCCATGGCCTGAAGCAGCGCGCGAAATGCATGAATGGAACAGAGTTAGATTAAAAATGGGTTTTCTGAAATAGTTGAAAATGAGTTTCGTAAAAGAGTTGAATAGAAAATAGAGAAAGTATTTTATTATATTAATAAATTTAAAGAATTATGTTTAAAGTATAATGTTTCACCTAATAAAAAGTTTTTGTATAATGTTTAAACTATTTTATTCACCTAATAAATTTAGATCCATTAATATTCATTCATTAATTTATTAATAATATTTAAATTATTTATTAAAATGCTATATAGATTATATATTTTGAGTTATAAATTTAAACAATTTTTTTTCATATAAATTTACACCCATTTTTTGTTTAAAGGGAGTAATTGAACTTTGATTATAATAATATTTTTAATTTAAACCCGTTTTTAGAAAATAGGGTGTAAAATTATATCACTAGTACATATGATCATGGCTTTGAATTTGGCCTCCCCAGTTCAAGTAAAACCCTCATTTTTCTCTGATACAATTAACACCTCCATAAAACTTCCAGGTTCTTCTCTCCTCTCTTTATCTCATCCATCCCCTACATATCATATATCATATATGGTTGATAAATAAATGAATAATAATATAATCATGATAAGAGCTTTCTCTTTTCTCTAACATATATTATTTGTGTTAACTTTCTTGCTTATATAAGTTATTATTATTTTACTATAATAACATGTGTTACATATTATTTTATTAAATTGATTAAAATTAACTGTATTTTTTTCTTCAATCAGAAATATAGACATCATGATATAAAAACATTAATAAATAAAGAAGGTGTATATAAGAAAAAATAAATAGAGAATATAATTTTTTATGAGAGCTCTTCCTGAAATATATAACATGCCATAATTCTAATGATTCAAATCTTAAACATAGTTAAGTTAAAAGAGACTTGTGAAATGTGAGTGATATTTTACATATAGAGAGTATGATATATAAACAATAAGAGATCAATATATATATTTTTTGAAAAATAATAGATGATTGAAATTTAATTTACAATTAATTATTTAAAACATATTTTTAGATTTTATCCTTGAAGAATTTAATTAAACCTTCACTTTATACATCACTAAAAATTTATATTTCTTTTTAAAGATATTAAAGATACTCAAACTCCATTTTTAATAGAAGTGCAACAACAAATGGATCATGGAGCCTCAATTTGTTTATGAGAGAGTATTTTAATATTTTAAAGTATAAAATAAAAATATTTACTATATGATTGTGTCAAAATATTTAATATATTATTAATTATTCTAAAAACTTTATTATGTGATATATAAATAGAAAGCCTAAATAAGTGTTTATATATATATATATATATATATATATATATATATATATATATATATATATATGAGAATGCTATATTTATATGCCAACAACCCTAGCATCTTCGACACAAGCATATGAGCAACCTTCGACTTCATGCTTAATCCTGTCGAACCAAGAAGCTACCCTTCGATCATATTAGAGTTCGATCCAATATCTCACATACACACACATATATATATATATATATATATATATATATATATATATATATATATATATATATATATATATATATATATATATATATATATATATATATATATAGAGGAGGGATCAAATTACACCCGAAGAGTTACACCACGAGTTACACTCGTTCAATAACTACATCTCGAATTAATATTTTTTAAATTCAACCGTTGGATTGAAACATAATATCATATAGATCATACCTATAAAGTTTGAGCTTAATCTATAATGATTTACTATGTCATTGAATCACATCAAAATTAACGTTATATGAAAGCTCATTTTGACGTTAATCTTTGGATATCTTGATGATATAGTAAATCATTATAGATTAAGCTCAAAATTTATATATATGATCTATATGATATTATGTTTCAATCCAACGGTTGAATTTAAAAAATATTAATTCGAGATGTAGTTATTGAACGAGTGTAACTCGTGGTGTAACTCTTCGGGTGTAATTTGATCCCTCCTCATATATATATATATATATATATATATATATATATATATATATATATATATATATATATATATATATATATATATATATATATATATATATATATATATATATATATATATATATAAGGCGAAATAACTTAATGGGCTGAAGCCCTTTTTTCTTCTCATACTCTAGTAAAACAATCTGAGTATTAATTTTATAAAAAAGTTTAAAATTAAAGACATAAGGGTGAAAAAGTCATTAGCATGCTTACTTTTTTCTCATTTTTTTTTCTGGGTCATACCAAAATTTTATTCCCCGTCTTCTAATATCTTATTAACGTGATTTTTTTTTTAATTTTTAGTCTTTACAGTTATGTTTAGATTGATGAAATATAATAGAATAAAATGAAATCTAACAAAATTGAATATAGCACGACGGAGTGGAATATAGATCACACTTCATTGTCCGACTATTCTATTAAAAATATCTCATTCTATTGCATATATTTTGGGCTGGAAATGAGTAGAGTCGAGTCGAAACTGGCTTAGCACTCCTCAATTTGATAAAAATTAGTTCAACTTAAAACTCGACTCGAGTTCAACACGAGTTTTTTTAAACACAAACTCGACTCATTTTAAGTTTACAGGAAAAAATTTTAACAGCATGTCTTTACCTTCCTTTACCTTGAAGTTACTTAACATGTAAGGAATCTCTCAAACCGCATTGTTTGCTATGAGATATTTTCATCTTTGCATAGTGATAAACCATTTGCTTCTCTATGAAGTATCTTGATCATGATGAAATATTTAAATTATTTTGTCCCACCTTATTTCTCCCAATGAACTAACTTCCTCGCCTAGTGACGATATCTCCGCCTATGTTGCCCTGCATGTGCATCTGGCTTAGTAAGATTTTTTTTTGTCTTGGAAAGGTGATTGTGTTTTCTTCTCTAGGTGTGCCCAAGTTTTTCCTAGTGAGATCGTTGCCCCTTTGCTTGATACTTTGGGATTTTTTTGACCATGTTCATATGTAGTTATGAGTAACTTAGTTAAAAATCGTACACAAGTATTTTATCATCTTTTCATAATAAATAGGGGTTGTTTCAAGTAATTACTTGTGATTTAAATCAATAAGTACCTATATAAAATTGATAAAATTTTCAATTATCACGGGAGACCATCGTGATAAAGTGAATGTTGGTAATTAAATAAGAATATAGATCGAGAATATATATATATATATATATATATATATATATATATATATATATATATGGCGAAATAACTTAATGGGCTGAAGCCTTTTTTTTTTTCTCATACTCTTCCGGTCATTGAGTTCTTATACTTATTCTTGTTATGAATAAATATTGTGGATGTCCATATATATTCTTATCTTTCATCTTCATATTCCTTATTAAGTGGTATAGTAAGGTTATGATTTTTCATCTTCCTAATGTCCTATAAATAGATACCACTTTGCAATGTAAAGAGAACTACTTGAAAGATGATAATACAATATTACATTTTCTCTACTCTTTCTCTCCTTCATCTCTCCTTCATCTCTATATTGTTTTGGTTAATTTTATAACACGTTATCAGCACGAAGCTCTACCAAACTTGGAAGAAAAAAATTTTGAAGTCCTAAGTGTTAGAGGTAATATTAGGTAATTATTTTATTATTTTTCTTTCTCATTATCCGTGTTGAATTTTGATATTATATCTTATTAGATTATCAATATTCTCTAAATGATTACAAAATAACGTGTTTGTTATATAGTTCCTGAAGAACTTAACAAATATCCATTAAAGATAGTATTAAGTTTGTTATATAGTTCTTGAAGAACATATCAAATATCCTAGAAGGATAATATTGAGTTTGATATATAATTCCTGAAGAACTACAAAATGTGATTGAGTTCATGAAGAACTATTGTGATTGAGTTCCTGAAGAACTACCCACACACAATTTTTTTTTATCACTACGAAGATCAATTGTGATATATAATTCCCGAAGAGTTAAAGTTTTAAAATAAGGATTTATCACATCTTAAAATATTGTATCTATAATATTAGAAGAATTTCATCATGATATTATTGAATCCTAGAAGGATTGCATCTATACTAATAACATATCCCTGAAGGATTGCTCAAAGAATAATTTTTATTGACCATTGTTTATGGAAATAGTTTGTGATGTGATATTTGTAGAACTAAAGATTATTAAACTAACTCCAAATTATTGTTCAAAGATTGAGTTTAATCGAATATTGTGTTTATCAATAATTGATGAATTCCAGAAGAATTCAACGTTCAATACTTAAGATTATATATATTTTTTAGATTATTGTTTATAACAAATTATTTTTATAGTTCCTGAAGAACTTATCCATCCCTGAAGGATAGTGAATCAAATTAATTATATGACGATATAATTTTAGTGATATAATATTGTTTGATTAAATATGTTTAATTTTATAAGGGGTAACTGTTTGATAATTATATGATCATATGTTCATATGAATGTATTTGATTAAAGTGTTTAATAATGAGATCCTATTATATTGGTTTTGAATTATACTGGAGGTATTGAATATCTTTGTATTACACAAATGAATTTGGACATAAAATGTATAATAGAAAAGGTATCGATTTTTCTCTCGGGCTTGTACTACACTTATATTATACAATTTAAGCACATGTTATTGTAAACCAGTAGTTTACTTAAATGTGTCGTTGGTAAAACCGGTTGGGTCATCTTGGATATAATATGATGCGAATAATTTGTATTGAAGAATCAGAAGTTTCTTCAATCCATTAAATTTTTGTGTGTTTCTAAAGGAAACTGAAAATTTGAGAAATTGCATTTTTATGATATGAATTGTTGCATAGACTAAAATAGCATGCATATGTCTCTACTCACAACCAAAAGTTTGTGAAATTATTTTCTCAACTAATTAGACTAAGATCTTATTTTTTAGATTTTTTTAGAAATTTCTGTATAATTATCACATATATTATTAAAATTGATATTAAATATCATATAATATATGTTCATAAAAAGAAAATGGACCCGAAGATCCATTCTTTAGACGTCTAAAGTTAATTATATGGTTGATACTTATGAGATCATCAATTCTAAATTATATATTTGAAACACCCAAAGTATGATATTAAGATATTTATTCGCATTAAGCCAACAATATACTATATCTTAGTCCTCCCTAATTTATTCTTATACTTCTCATCTAAGTGAATATTTGGATGTGTTGTGTATCTTCCAATTGCTCCAATATAATACATTAAGATGAGTCACGAAAGAATATTGGAAAAATATAATTAATATGACTCTCAATTTTGAGGATATATTTTGAGAAAATAATCAAATACTTGATTGCAGCCCAGTAGGCTGATTATCACTTGATAAATTAATTTTCCCAATATTAGGGGGAGGGAATAAGCAGCTGAAATCATGAACAAGAAGTTCAAATGAACAACTAAAATCATGAACAAGAAGTTCAAATGAACAATTTAAAATAAATTGTTGTCTTGATCCTCGTACAAATCAATATGAACCAAAAGTTCAAAATATTATTCATTTGCAAAGTTTATGAAATAAATTATCAGCTGATAATACTCCACTCAAAGTTGATTCTCCTATTGGATAATATAATATTGCAAATGAGTTGTTGATGCGCCTGAAGCATGGTATGAAAGTCGGTTCCAATGTTAAAAGTCCTCTACTAAGAAAAGAAACTAAAAATGACCCAAGTGAGGATATGAAAATGCTAAAAGCACTTTGATCTAATTTAATTTTTCAGTTCCAGAAGAACAAATCAAGTACTTGAAATATGAAATAAAGAGATCTCGATAAATTATGTCATGGATGAAATGGAATGGAACTGAAATTGAGATAACTAAATAAAGTCAATATTGACAATGTCTTTGTATACAATATAGCGCTAAAAGTGATCAATGATAACGAGGATCATGAGTCAAAGTCTATTAAAGATTGTAGACTAAGTGAGAATTGGCCAAAATAAATATATTCAATTGAAGAAGAATTAAACTCACTTTACAAGTGACTCACTTTTGGACCTGTAGTCTGAACACCTCAAGGTGTGAAACTAATTGGATATAAATGAGTTTTTGTGAAAAAGAAAAATAAGAATGATATGAAGTCTGATTTATTGCTCAATGATTTTCACAAAGACCTAAGATAGATTTTGATAAAAACATATTCACCTGTAGTGGATTCAATCAATTTTTGATTAATTAGTCTTGTAACACATGAAGGACTTAATTTGAACATGATGGATGTAATGACATCTTATTTATATGGTTCACTTAATAGTGACATTTATGTGAAACTCCCTGAAGGGTTCAATATACCAGAGGCACGTAGTTGTGGATCTCGAGAAAACTACTACATAAAATTGAACAAGTCTCTCTATGGGCTGAAAGAATCTGGATGCATGTGGTATAATCGCCTCAGTGAATATTTACTAAATGACGAATATACTAATAACTCGATTTGTCCTTGTATTTTCATAAAATGGTGTGGAAAAGTATTTGCAATAATAGTTGTCTATGTGGATGACATTAGTATTATTGAAACTCCTGAAGAGCTTCCAAAAGCTACAAATTGTTTAAATAAAGATTTTGAGATGAAGGACCTAGAAAAGACAAAATATGTCTAGGTTTCTAAATTGAGCATGTGGACAAAAGAATATTTGTACATCAAAAGGCTATATAGAAAAGTGTTGAAATGATTCTATATGAACAAATGTCACATGTTTCCTACTCCAATATGGTTGTTAGATCATTAGATGTGGAGAAAGATCTTTTTAGGCCTCGAGAAAAGGATAAAAATTGCTTGGTCCAGAAGTACCATATCTTAGTGCAATTGGAGTACTAATGCACCTTGATAAATATACACATCATGATATATCATTTGCGGTCAATCTATAAGTAAGATAGAATTATTCACCTATACGAAGAAATTGGAAAGCGGTCAAACATATACTTCGTTATCTTAGAGATGCAGGTTACTTGTCAGATTCTCACAATGGTAGATCAGAAAGAGGTTATTTATTTACATGTGATGGTACAACCATTTCATGGAGATCTATGAAACAAATCATGGAAACAACTTCATAAAATCCTGCATAACTATTACCATTACATGAAGTCACTTCGTAGAAGACATTTTAAGCAACGACTACAAAGAATATCGTCTCACATGTAAATGTCTGCGTGAGGGGGAGAAATACATATGTTTTGCACTCTTTTTTCCTTCACCATGGTTTTGTCCCATTGGGCTTTCCTGGTAAGGTTTTTAACGAGGCAATTCACATTCAAGGGATATTGTACTCTTTTCCTTCACTAGAATTTTTCCCACTGGGTTTTCTCTAGTAAGGTTTGAACGAGGCATATCCTCAATGGACATCCAAGGGGGAGTGTTATGAATAAATATTATGGATGTCCATATATATTCTTATCTTTCATCTTCATATTCCTTATTAAGTGGTATAGTAAGGTTATGATTTTTCATCTTCCTAATGTCCTATAAATAGATACCACTTTGCAATGTAAAGAGAACTACTTGAAAGATGATAATACAATATTACATTTCCTCTACTCTTTCTCTCCTTCATCTCTCCTTCATCTCTATATTGTTTTGGTTAATTTTATAGCAATTCTTTTATTATTAAATTTTAAGAAGTAGGACAAACTAAAGTCATTAGCATGCTTACTTTTTTCTCATTTTTTTCTAGGTCATACTAAAATTTTATTCCCCGCGTCTTCTAATATGTTGGTTTTGTTATTTTTTATTTTATTCTTGAGTTTTTATTGATGCAAACACTATGCCAAAGTTGTCTTTTAGCAGCACCCCTACGAAAGCGCTTTTAGGAAAAAGCGCTGTTATAGGTTTCGCTAAAAACAAAATTAAAAAACACGCAAAAAAAGCGCTCTTATAGGGGGGGGGGTTACGAAAGCGCTGGTAAAGGCAGGGGTATGAAAGCGCTTTTCAAAAGCGCTCTTATAGGGGGGATACGAAAGCGCTTTCAAAAGCGCTGCTATAGGGGGTGGGGTACAAGAGCGCTTTTATCCTAAAAAGCGCTGGTATAGCCTTAGTTACGAAAGCGCTTTTCAAAAGCGCTGTCATACCTTTTTTAAAATTAAAATTTTTAAAAACAAATTATACTAAACGCGCTTCATTGTTTCCAAATCCCTAATTCCTTTTTCTCTGTCATTGCTGCCCAAAGAAAACTTAGAAAATCTTTGAAATCCCTAATTCCTCTTTCTCAGCATTTCAACTCAGAAAACATCGTGCCATCGTTTCCATCGTTGCCCACCATTTCAACTCAGAAAACTCACCATCTCAGAAAATCGTGAGCCACCATTCTCCGTTCTCAATCGTCTTCTTCTCATCGTCTTCTGCTCTTCGCTTGTTCTCATCGTCTTCTTCTCAACGGCTTCTGCTCGTCGCTTGTTCAACTCCGGGCTTTTGTTCAAGAAGCGATTAATCGAGAGACACATACAGGTAAAGGTTCTTTCTCTTTGTATGGATTTAGTAGCTTAGGTTCAGAGGTTGGGAGTCAGTCATTGAGTCAATTTAGTTTGAAAGTTCAGATTCTGTTTAAGTGACAATGAGATTGATTTGAGTTTGATAGATTTTTATGAAACAAAAATTGTAGCTGAAGTTGGAATGTAGTACATGGAATGTAGTTTGAAAGTTCAGATTCTGTATGGATTTAGTACATGGAATTTCATTTTTGATTATTGGTGTTTAAGATGCTGCAAGTGTGGTTGTTTTGTTAGTGATTTTTTATAGGATAACATTAGTGTTCACTAGTATTGAAGTAAGATGCTTATATGCAGGAACATCTGTGCTTGCTTAAAGCTATACAAAGGTTTTATTAGCTTGTACACTTGGCTAGGTTTATAGATAGGGAATTTCATGGTGGTTTTGTCATATAAACATATTCATCTAATTTTACATCTAAGAAAGCATTGAAAAGTCTAATTAATGGATGAACCAATAACTGTTGGTTGTTAAAGCAATGACAAGTCTGAATGTAGTTATTTTTTCCATAAGAGAATATGTGTTAAGGTAATTGGTATAAGCTCCAATCAACGCAATACATCTATATCAACTCATTATGGTCCTTCTGAAGTCGCCAATTTTGCTTGTTGGAGAACATATTTGAGCATTTCGGTTTTGTAAATTCGGGTGTTTGTAGTTTCTAGCTAATTGATAATTGATTTCATAACATTTAAAATAATTGAGTTCTAGATTGGGGTTTTTTTGATATTGTGTTAGTAGTGGTGTATTTAACTGCATCGTGTGTGTTTAATTTTACAGTTACTTTGAAGGCTCTGGTTTCTACTTGTACAACGCCGATTCAAACCTACCCGTCTCCCACATCAAGTCCAACTCAGGTTACTAGCCCTTTCTTCTTGCTTATAGTTTGTTGTTTTCTGCTTATAGTTTATTGTTTATGGTTCTATTTAATTTCAATTTAGTGTCTCTCAACCAGTTTTTTGGTTTGTGGACTTATATTACCTTGAAATAAGGTAATGTCTTCTTTAAGAAATCGGGGGTAGGCTGAAATAAGGTACTGTCTTCTTTTAGAGACTCAAACAATCGAGACAACTGTAACTTCCTATCTTTAGCTAACTACCAACTTAACCAATATGAAAGCTATAGGATCTCATTAGGTATTGCTTAAGTGTTGCTTATTCACAGTATTTACATTATAATTCAAGACTTGAGTGGTTTGACAAGATTTATTTCTATTATTCACACTTTATAGGATCTCATTAGGTATTCTGATCAAGACATAATGATGATAGCTATTTCTTATCTTGACAGAATTCCTTAGTACCTGATAGAGAAACCAAGAAGCAAAAGCATTTGTTTAGCTTAATTAAGACATGGATAAAACATGGATGAATTCAAACCGATTGTCGAAAGAGTACGAGAAAGAGGTATGGGAATTCGTTAAGTTTGCGGTTGCGCACTCCGAAGACCCGATTCGAATGCCGTGTCCTTGCTTGGGTTGCTGTTATGGGGGTAAGGTTGACGGGAATAAGTTGGCATCGCATTTACTACGGTTTGGAATTGATAGAAGTTATACATGTTGGACAATGCATGGTGAGAAAAGTAACGGGAATGTTGAGTCGAGGTGTAATACGAAGTATGCTTCAAACGACGATTGCACAGACACATATGATTATGATCGAGTCGAAGAGATTGCAGAAGCGCTTGAAGAAGATCTTGAGGATTGTCCCAAAATGTTCGAGAGGTTGGTAAGCGATGCAGAGAAACCGTTGTATGAGGGTTGTACAAAATTCACAAGATTGTCTGCGGTGTTAAAGTTGTACAACTTAAAGGCGGACAATGGATGGTCGGATAAAAGTTTCACAGAGTTATTAGCCCTTATGAAAGATATGCTACCAGATGATAATGTTCTTCCCAATCGAACGTATGAGGCCAAAAAGATGTTGTCCTCTATTGGCATGAGCTATGATAAGATACATGCATGTCCAAATGATTGCGTTTTGTTTCGAAACGAGTATGCAGCGTTGAATGATTGTCCTAAATGCGGTGCCCCTCGATATAAGAAAAAGTTGTCTCCGGCCAAAGTCTTATGGTATTTTCCTATAATTCCGAGATTTAGACGCATGTATCGTAGTGAAACCGATTCAAGACACTTGACTTGGCATGCAGATGAAAGAATTATTGATGGAAAGTTGCGACATCCGGCAGACTCACCACAGTGGATGAAAGTTGATACTGATTATCCTGAATTTGGAAAAGAAGCAAGAAACCTTCGCTTGTCATTGTCTACTGATGGAATGAACCCGCATGGTATTCAAAGTATCTCGCATAGCACATGGCCTGTGATTCTTATGATTTATAACCTACCTCCGTGGCTATGTATGAAGCGTAAGTACATGATGTTATCTATGCTAATTTCTGGGCCTAAACAACCAGGGAATGACATAGACGTATACTTGGCACCCTTAATCGAAGATTTAAAGTTTTTGTGGGAGAACGGTGTGGAGGTTTACGATGGGTATAGGAAAGAAAGTTTCAACTTGAGGGCGATGTTGTTTGGAACAATTAATGATTTTGCAGCATACGGAAATCTATCCGGGTACAGCAATAAAGGTCAAAAGGCGTGTCCTATCTGTGAAGATGAAACCGATACGACACGATTGGAGCTTTGTCAGAAGAATGTCTTTCTCGGCCATCGTAGATTCTTAAATTCTAATAATCACTACCGTGGGTGGAGAAAAGCATTCAATGGAAAGGCCGAACGTCGTACAACCCCGCCTTTTTTGTCAGGTGATCAAATTTTTGAAAAGGTGAAAGATGTGAGCACTCAGTTTGGCAAGCCTTTTGCACATTCACTTGTCAAGGGTGGGTGGAAGAAGAAGTCAATTTTTTTTAAACTTCCATATTGGAAGTCGTTGTACGTAAGACATTTCGTTCAATTCCGACAACTTTCTTTTTTTGACGCTTATTCTGATTTCACCGATTTCGATTCCGATTTACTTGTACATGCATGGTTTGACTTCCATTTGACTTGTATAGATTGTTAGCTTATTAATAGTGTACTAATGTGCTTTAGTTTGTTTGATACAGGTTCAATGGCTAGTAATCAAGAAAACCCACAAGAGAACTCACAAGAAAACCCACAAGATAAGCCACAAGAAAACTCACAAGATATAGATGCTCCGGATACATCATCAAAAGAAGTTGCACGAGGTGTGTCCCTTATGAAGGGAATCAATCGACATAGAGATCAAGGATTGATATATAATTTGGAATGGAATTCTGATAACCAACCAATTGGTCCTAATTCTGCAAAGTTGACAAGCTATATTGGTACACTTGTTCGTTTGCATATTCCAGTCTCCGTAGCTAAATGGAATATGAAAAGCAAAGAGTTGGACGAGAAAAAAGACATGATTTGGGACGAGCTTAAGGTATCATATATGGTTGTTGTTATTATCTTGACGATAATTTGATTAAATTACTTATACTAACACACTCTATGCGTATGTTTGTTTGCAGAGGTCTTTTTCCATACCAAATGAGCGTAAACGCTTCATTCTTAGTTTGGCCGGAAAAAGATATAGAGGGTGGAAAGCTTATCTAACAAACAACTATCTTAAGGATAAAGAAAAGGAAACTTTCTTGAAGAGGCCCCGGGACGTCCAAAAAAGTATGAGATGTTCATTAATGATAATGATTGGGCTAAGTTTGTAGAGCAAAGAGATGAATCTTTTCGGAAAAGGAGTGCCACAAATAGTGCGAGAGCATCAAAAGCCGCGTATCCATACAAAAAAGGGCGTTTGGGATATGCACGCTTAGAGGACAAAATTGTAAGTAAATAGAAATGCGTTTTAATTAATTGTCTAAATGTGTTTTATTTGACGATTTTATTTGTGTCAATGCATAGTTAGAGGAGACGAAAAGTGAGGAAACCTCACTTCCAGTACATGTGTTGTGGAAGGAAGCTCGTGTGGGCAAGAATCAAGCTGTCGATCCCGATGTTCAAAGAGTTTATGCTGAATGTGTAAGTATAACACTGTGTCTTTAATTAAATCAAATGTTTTTTAATATATAAATGATTTTTTTATCTCCACTAATAATTATTGAAATGTAAATGAATTACAGGAGACCTTGTCGCAATCGGTATCCACCGGTGAGGACCAGGATGATAGGAGCGTACTTAGTAGAGCACTAGATGCTCCTAAGTATCCCGGTCGGGTGAGGGGTAAAGGTCATGGTGTGACTCCAACCTCTTTTTACAAGCATCCTAGGAGAAGATCAAATCCTACCAATGAAGAAGTGTTGCAAAAATTGCAGGAATTGCAAGCACAAGTCTCTGAATTGCAAAGAGATAAAGATATGTATATGAGAGAAAAGTGCAACACTTCATCGGTGAAAGAAACTAGTGATAAGGCTAGTATCAACTATCAAAGGAAATTTCCCGAGGTAATTATAAATTTTTTTCCTTACAAATTGTTCTATTTTATTAATGATAATAACTTTATATTTACTATTGGTTTAGGGCATTTCATCTTGCCAACTATACTTATCGTCACCGAATTATCGCCTAGTTGGCAAGGGAAAAGTGCACAACACTTTGGGAGATTTACTTCACCATAGACCGCTCCTGGATGGACACCTGAAAGTATCGGTGGATGTTGTATTAGATCATGATGCGATGCTACCGGTACCTGACATGGTCTCAGAGACGACATTACTGCGAGATGCAATAGGATCATTTGTTACATGGCCCTCGGAGCTCATTACCATTAGTGATGAGGTATATTGAAAACGATTATGAATCATTTAGTTTTCGAATGTCAATTCTGCACTGTTTATTAATTATTTTTTACATTTTAATTTTAGACTGCTCCTACAAAACCCGCAATTAAGGGTAAAGGGATTTTACAGGAGGAGGAGTCTGTTGCATCACTAAAAGAGGTACATTTAAAGTGTTAATATATAATCTGAATCTAAAACTGCGTGATTTTATATTTTACCTAACTTATATGATTTTTAGGCATCTGCTCGGGCGTCACAACAAGTGACGCAGCCAGTTCGTAGCGTACCACCCACTGGTCCTCCGAAGCCAGCGGCAAAAAAAGGCGGTGCTTTTGTGCCTCGATACCGGACGACGCTCGGAACAATTGTTGATATGTCCGATTTGAAGGATGGTGCTTTACGTGAAATCAATATGGATGAAGGTTTCTTCGGTATTGAATTCATGTCAAATATTGGAATTGATGACTTGGAAGAGATTTTTACGCATGAACAACTAGGCGTCGGTAATATGCACTCATACATCCGGTAATATTCACTCATCCGATATATTATTTAATTAGTCCCACAATTTATTTACACATTTCAATGAAAATAATCTAATGTTTATTATGTTTTTATTTAAGGTTGTTGTATGACAGAGTGTTGCGCGGGACTCCATCGTCAAACAGATTCCGTTTCATGTCTTCTGCCCATTGCAGCGGAATGGCAATTGCTTCGGAACCGGAATCAGTTAGACAACGCTTAGTCGATAGATTCATGTCCACCGGCAATACAGAAAGTCTGCATCTTTGGGCGTATAATACCCGACCAGTAGGGTTAGTTTCTCATTCTTGGTTCATCTAATCTCTGTTTCTTTTGTGTATAGCAAAATTTTCATATAACCTATTGTTTTAATTTATAGAGCACACTGGTTGTTGCTTGCTATCAACCCTATAAGAGAAGTGGTGTATTATCTGAATTCGGTAAATGGTGACTGGACCAATTATCCGGCTATGAAGGAAATGATTGATTTGTAAGTGGGATCGTTCTAAATATTCGTGTATATTTATATATTTAATTATTTGTGAGATTGATCTAAACATATGCTTTTATATATTTGTTAGATCAATACAAGTGTTCCGAAGTCAACGAGACGCACAGGTATCCCGGACTAAATCAAACAACATTACTTGGATAAAAGTGCAGGTACATTATTTTTCACAATTTTGCTTATAATATTTATGCTAGTTGATAAAACAAGACAACTATAAAATCTTATTTGTTTTTCCATGTAGTGTCCGCAACAGCGAAACAGTTCAGATTGCGGATACTATGTTTTGAGGTTTATGAAAGAAATCCTTCAGGCGAATCAATTAGAGATTCCGCTCACGGTATGAATTTATAACTTAAGATAATTTCATATAATTTATTACATTTAACTAAATCATTCATATTATGTTTTTGTTTTGTAGTACTTTGACGAATTCCGTGCTGCTTCGTACCCGAGACTTAAGTTGGAAGAAATCAAAGAGGATTTGTGTCAATTTTATATTCAGCAACTTTTCATGTAGGATTTGTGTCGATTTGAAGTATAATATTGTTGATGTTACTGATTTAGTTTGTAATGATGTATATATATAATTTTGGATATTATAATGGTATTATATTAGTATATATATTGTCCTACCTATGGTTGAAAATATATCGTCGAAAATATATTACAGGTCGAAAATATTACAGGTTGAAAACATATTACAGGTCGAAAATATTACAGGTCGACTGGGAGGCTTAAATTACAGGCTGCACATTAAAATACCTCATTTAGCAACGACAGTGCTTTTAAAAAGCGCTCTTAAAGGTCCACCTACGAAAGCGCTTTTTAGTAAAAGCGCTGCCAAAGATTAAAAAAAAGCATAAAAAAATTAAAAAAAAAAACGCAACCTACGAAAGCGCTTTTCCAAAAGCGCTCTTAAAGGGGGGGCTATCAGAGCGCTTTTTCTAGAAAAAGCGCTCTCATAGGGGGGGATACCAGAGCGCTTTTCTAGAAAAAGCGCTCTTATAGGGTGAGCTACCAGAGCGCTTTTTCCAGAAAAGCGCTCTTATAGGAGGGGTCTACCAGAGCGCTTTTTCCAGAAAAGCGCTCTTATAGGGGGGGTCTACCAGAGCGCTTTCAGAAGCGCTTTTGTTATCTACGCCAGCGCTGGCTTTCACAGCGCTTTTAAAGCCCAAAATAAGCGCTTTCATAGGCCTTCCGTGTTGTAGTGAAATATTAACATGATTTTTTTATAAGTTTTAGTCTTTACCGTATATCTAAATTGATGGAATATAACAAAACGGAATAGAATGGAATCTAACAAAATTGAATATAACACGACGGAGTGGAATATAGATCACACTTAATTGTCCGACTATTTTATTAAAAATAGAGAAGTGCTATTTGTCACAAAAACGGTTTCACACAAATTTCCCGAAAGTGTTGTATTTTATATATTTTTATTATATTTTGATAAATAGAACCATGATTGTTTTTAGTCTATCATAGCCACACAACAAAAAAAATCTCATTCCTTATCCAAAAGACCCTCATTCTAAATAGAAGGAGAACACTTGACTTATAAAATTGGTCGTCATTAGAAGTGTAAGAAATCAAATAATAAGGCAAACGATTCTCAAAAGAAGCTGAAATAGCATGATCTTTAACAAAGAGAGGATGTTACGGTGGAAGCAAGTGACATTTGTGGATTCGCCATGAAAAGTGTGAGCTCCACTGTGTGTTAAGTTGTTGGTGGGTTTTGCCTTCAGATTGTTCGCATAAGCCTGCGGTGGAACAGACTGGATTTGAAGGGGGTTGATAGATAGTGTTGAAAACAAAGAAATACATAACTGATTCTCAATTGAAAAGAAAATCATAGGATAGAGAACTAAATAAAACACACAAGTTGTTGTGCCACGTGGTTCCTGATACTAATTTTCGCGATGTTAAGCATTTCTTTTAAAAATATCTCATTCCATTACATACACCTATGGCTGGAAATGAGTAGAGTCGAGTCGAATCCGCCGTAGCACTCCTCAATTCGATAAGAATTAGTTCAACTCAAAACTCGACTCGAGTTCAACACGAACTTTTTTTAAACACAAACTCGACTCATTTTAAGTTTACGAACAACTCAATTCAACTCATTAAATTCATCCCGTTAACTTCAACTCGCTTGATTCATAAATTTAAAAAGTATTTTTTTTTTAAATTTATGTTTTATATATTTGACATTTTAAATTAATATTTTTTAAAAAGAAAATATTGAAACAAAATAAAAATTATAAGATAAGAATTTAATTTTATCTCAAAAATTTACTACTTCAAAAACTACACAACTTTCAAGAGATACATTTACATGTCTAATTTAAAAACTACTCAATTTGAGTTTAACTTTATTTAGAAAAATTCACAACTTCATCTAAATCCACTAGAAACAACAACTTTAAACCTACTATTTGAGTCAATATAACTCTTCTTATATATAATCGAGTAAAGTCATGAATATAACAAGTCAAATTATACATAGTTCAAATTTAACTCATTTAGTTAAGGAATTTAGTTTTCTTGCTTGTTAAAATAGATTAAACTTATTATTTGTTTATTCCTTTATTTGGCAACCTTTCTTTTTTATTAGTTAGTTTTTCCTCTATTTTAGGAATATGACCATTGCTATCTTTTGTATATATATAGACCATTGCACTTGCTTCTGAGAGCAAGTTGAATAATAATAATTCAAATTTCCTTTTTCATCTTCTTTTTCTTTTCTGAATTTTATAATCATGTGCCTGTTAGTGCACATGTTAACATGGTATCAGTGAAAACTATTCTTCACGCTTTCCTATTCTATTTTCCCACCCAACCACGTGTTGGTCCTTTCCATCATAATATTTCCTTTTTCTGATTTTTGCACACGCGTCCTTATCTTCTTGGCTTCTCTCGCTGTTTTTCCTTCTTCTCCCTTATCTTACTTCATCTTCCTCCATTCGTCTGTTTCTCTCTTTCTTTCTCCCTTTTTTTCGTTCCTTACCTTTTTCCCTCTTCCCAACCTTCTTCTTGAAACATCTTTCATGGCTTCCGATAACGAATCACCACCACCCACACCTTCCAACAACAAGAAATCCACCAACCACCGCTGCCTCTCCAACAATTATCAAAAGGACATGATGGGTCCCTACTTTATGCATCCCAGTGATAACCCCGGGATTGCAATTGTTTCTCCTCCTCTGAACAACCTTAACTACCATTCTTGGAGTCGCTCAATTGTGGTCGCTCTTCGCTCTAAGAACAAATTGGGATTTCTTGATGGAACTCTTCAGCGCCCTCTTGATTCTGATCCTCTTACCATGGCGTGGGATCGGCGTAACACCATGGTTATGGCGTGGGTCACTAATTCTGTTGAACCTGACATCGCACAAAGCATACTTTGGATGGATACGGCTTCAGAGATATGGACTGAACTTCGCGATAGATATCATCAAGGCGATATCTTTCGCATTGCCGACATTCAAGAAGAACTATTCAATCTCAAACAAGGGGATCTTAGCATCTCACAGTTCTTCACAAACCTCAAAAAGCTTTGGCAAGAACTTGATAATTTTCGCCCTCTTCCTACATGTTCTTGTGTCACTAGATGCTCGTGCAATCTTCTGCCTACCATCAAGTCCTACTTAGAAACCGATTATGTTATTCGCTTCTTAAAAGGGTTGAATGAGCAATACGCTCCCGTTCGATCTCAAATAATGCTCATTAATCCGCTTCCTCCTATTAACAAAGTTTTCTCCATGTTGATTCAGCAGGAAAGACAACTTATTACACCTGTTGATGATGATAAAATCGTGGCTAACTTTACCAAGCCACAACATCGTACCTCTGGCACAGATTCTGCTCACAAAAACTCTGCATATGGGCATGGCAAGTGTTGCACCCCAAAATTTGGCCATCTAATTATTCTTAATTGGCTTACATACCTCATTCATTTGCATCTCCATTGGGCCATTAACACATCATACATTCATCAAACAGTGATCTTGGAATTGGGATCAAGGATCTTGAAATGATAGGGTTCATATACATACTTTGAGGATTAATCAAAAGAGTTGATTTTGTTGCTTGAGTCACAAGGCAGTGGTCAAGAAAGGAAAGGAATTCATTTGGTTTCATCTTACAAAGTTAGGGCTGTATTCGTCATTGGTTCAAGGAAGCTCTCCAATTGATTAAGTTTGAGAAGCAAGACGTTATGGTATTAAATAATTATCGAAATTGAGCTGATTTAATAAAGACTTAGAGGGGTTACACCATGGTCATGGAATTATATGCAGGACATTAATCAAATGAACGTGAATGTAAAAGATTCAACGGGAAAAGAAGATTAATTTGAGTGAACTTGTCACTTGGATCCAAGCAACAATTTGAAAATATTTCATTCAAAGTCCAAGCTCCGAATACATCCAATATTTAAGATAAACCCATTCAAATGGTTATCAGGATTCATTACAGCTTCTTCTAAAGTTTGCTACAAGTTCATGAAAGTCAACATCGCTCACAATCATCCCAAGTTTCGAGTTCATTACAAAAGAGCTTACTTTATTTACAAATTCAAGCTGAGATCATTACATTCAAATTACAAAAAAAGCTACACTTAAAAAGATTTCAAGGTCTTCCTCAAATGCACTATTTCACGTTCAAGCTTCAATCAAATCCTTCAAGCCCATTTTGTTTCATCCTCATTAGGGTGCTAGCCATACTTTTTTATGTTTCAAATTAAACCTGCATCACTAATAAACAAATCAGCCACACATACACATGTCCATAACCATTCGCCATAAAAAAACAGTCCTTGCAACACGATGCCAAACATTCAGTTCTGACCATACATTTAGAATATCAACACACCATCGATCCACATAAACAGGGCTGCAGAATTACATTTCAACAAATAGAGACTAATTTGCATCTCTAATCATTTTCTAACCTCTTAAAACATTCAGCCAGTTTCACTAACTGTCGCCTAATATCCATAACATAATCTCATCAACTTTTCCTAGCAACTAACCCTCCCTAACTGTCCAAACAGAATTTTAACTACCACTAACAGAATTAATAACCAACCCCTTGTTACCATTTCCTGACTGTCTCACTTCTAACTGATTTAACTAAATCCCAACAGAAATACTAACTGTTTCTAACCGATTCCTAACAACCTAGCATAGTTCATAACCGACATTTCTAACAGAATTTCTCCAACCCTTAACCATTTTATAACTAACAAGCCTACAACAGAATAGTTACACTAATAGCTATAACAGACTGATATAACAGAAACTTCAGAAGAAAAAAATCGGTAACAAACTCACCTGAAAACCTGAACCTCTATTCATCTTCATATGCTATAAAACAGATCTTTCCCTTCACATTGAAGATCTTCTTCACATTCACCCATCATCTTTCAGACTCCAATTCATCATCTTCACAACCATTCCTCGATCCATTCTTTCACTTCATTCATCATCCTCAAAACCCCTCCACTTCATCATCACTGCACAATCATCTTCAATAATTCTCAAACCTGCAACCTTCATAGAATCTTCATCTTCATCATCTCCTCAGACCTGCAAAGACAATCACGGAGTCATCATCACGATTTCACCTTACTGAATCAACAACTCCAACCTTCATCCTTCATCAATATATCTTCTTCTGCAAATTCAAAGCAAACAAGCAATACAACAACTCAGAGCGGAGAATTTAAGAATCAAGAGGAATACGAAGTCCAATTGACAAGAAATCAGAAGAAGAAATACGAAGAAAGAAGAAGGTGCACAACAAGAAGAAGAAGCAGAGAATCAAATACAAGCAAGGATTCGAAGTTACCTGGTTCAACATCTCCTCTCAATCACGTTTATTTTGCGTGTTCGTAGCTAGAGCCTCATCTCCGGACTTCTCGATCTTCGCTTCTTTCAGCACCGCAGGCAAGTCCCCTGAGTCCTCAGTCTTCATCTCTCTCTTCCTAGCTTGTTCTTTTCACTGTTGTGTAGAGTAAGACTCCATGAATGTTTCCCCTAAGGTTGTGCGCCTTGATCCCTATTGTATATCGTTTAATCGCGGTTTGAAATACTAGGTTTCGTATATGATTTTCTCTGGATTTTTGGTTCGATCTGAATAAGAGAAGGGATGAGATTATCCGGTGGAGGTGATCGCCCGGAGGAACGGTTTCCTCCGGCGCCGTCGCCGTTGTGTTTGAAGAGAAGGAGAGAGGAGAACGAGAGAGGGTGTGAGAAAGACGAAGGGTCACATTACATTTTACCCTAATTCCCTTTTCTTTCTTTTTTATTAATTAACGTTATTAATCTGATTAATTTGTATAATAGGAATATAACATAAAGTTTAATGTCCCATTAATTAACCTAATTGACATTAATTAGATAATTTTGAATTAATCAAAGCCATGGATCAAACTCGTCTTGGGCCGGTTCCCTATCAACACCCCCTTTGGCCCATGGTTGTGTTAAGAAAAAAGCTTCCAAACAAAAAGCGCCCTACTGGGCCTTGAACGGGCTTCGCGCCCATGTGCTTGTTGCACCACCCTTTCCAATCCGTACCCTCTGGCTAACAAACAACAAAAATCTGCTGGGCCAACACCCTGGGCCCAGCACTTGCTATTCACAACTCTATATTTCAGTTTTCACCCCCTGGATGCACATTAGAATTATTAGGATTTAGTTCTTTACTAAGTTTTTTTGTTAATTTTCTCTTGTGGTTTTCTAGATCTTTAATACTATTTTATCATATAAAAAATAATCACCAAAAATTTTAGTTTAGGCTAATTCTTTTGCTTAGATTAGAATTCATTTTCTTCATAAAAAAAAACCATAAAAATAAATAGTATCTTTTAATTCATTTTGTACAATATTTTGAACCATTTGTTTTCATGTTTTGTGCTATGTTTCCAAGTCATTCTCTTAGTCAATTTTGTACTAATTTTATATCATGCTTACTTGTGATTTTTACTTATAACTTCACTTGTATGTTCCCATAGATTTAGGACCTATAATCTTCATGACTTTTAGGTTAGTCTTCCCTTTTAAACACTTAGGCTATTTATCCATTTTAGGCTAGTTTTCTTCCCTTTTTCTTTTCGACTTTAAAACATTAATAAAGGACGACGCGAATCATGCTAATGCCTTTTTTTAGTGTGAAAGAAATGATTGGGGCGTAGGCCCCGATGTATGTTATTTCCCACTTAGCGGAAGAGAAATGATTGAGGCGTAGGCCTCGGTGTATTTCTTAACCGTTATTTAGAGAAACGATTGTGGCGTAGGCCTCGATGTGCATTCTCTAAATATTCAAAAATTGTATTTCATTTAGAGAAACGATTGTGGCGTAGGCCTCGATGTGCATTCTCTAATTATTCAAAAACTGTATTTCATTTAGAGAAACGATTGTGGCGTAGGCCTCGATGTGCATTCTCTAAATATTCAAAAAATCTTTTTTTATGGCATGATTCAAGTCACAAATTAATTTCCCTTAAAAGACACCTAACCAAAAACACTTCAAAATATCTAATAAAGGCTCAGACCTAAACAAAGTACGGAAGTGATGCGAAGCCTTGTAGTGGGTTTTGTCCATCATGGAATTACACCTAAAAGACACAAACTAATTTTCTCTCTTCTCTCTCTTGCCTCCGAGGCATTCTTTCTCTTGCCTTCAGGGCATTCTTTCTCCTAATCGGACACGTTATTTCCGCTCCATTCCCAGCTTAAGACTCCAGAGGTCGAGCAGCGGAGTGCGAATGTAACTGTTCAACTAAAAAACACAAAAACAAACAAAAACTGAAGAGCCGAACTACGACGCTCTGATTCCTGAAAAGGATACGTAGGCATTAGGTCGCGGGGCCTAAGCGAGCACAACTATTTATAAACCTTATTTTCCCCGTGTTTCTTCTTTCATTTGCATGCATTCCCTTAGTAATTAAGCTTTAGATTTATAATACACACCCTTTAGATAGCAACAAACATAGGTGGATACCATCGAGTACGATGGGCGTGAGGGGTGCTAGCACCTTCCCCTCGCGTAACTGGCTCCCGTACCTAGATTCTCTGGTCGCAAGACCTTGTTCCTTCCTTTGTTAGGTTTTCTGATATTCCTTTCCCTCTTTGGGATAAATATATTGGTGGCGACTCTGTTGTTCATATTTCGCGAGCGTGCGACAGCTAGCGACTCTGCTGGGGATGTGATAGACCTGTGCTGGTCCATTCTTAGCGAGTCGATCCTAGCCTTTGTTTGTTTCTTTTCTTTGGGTGTTTTTCTTTGCTTGTTTATATGCTTACATCCTGTGTATATATGTTTGTATATCATGTTTATTCCTGTTTGCATATCATATTTACTTTCCGCATGCATCTGGACTATATTATGGGTCCCCGTGGGGGCCACATATTTTCTCTCTGTTTGCAGGTTGGGTGGGATGATTCTATGAGGTAAAAGGCCCAATACCCAGGCCATGAGTGATACCTTAGGAACTAGGAATAGAGTGGACATGACGGACAGAAGACGTATGTCTGATTGATTCGATCATGTATCCACGGACAGAGCTTGGTTGAAAGAGGCAATATCGTATGATTACGCCTACTTTCAATCCTCTGTTGGCTTTTTGACCTACCTTATACTAGATCACACCTGTGAGAGGGGTTGGGAAATTTTGTTTTGCAGGAAAACATGCCTCCATCCTACCCTAAGCCATTCAGACTATCTATCATAATCAACGTCGAACCTCTGAATCTGGAGGTTTGACTTTATGTGACTTATGCAAAGGTTATCTATCAGAATCAACGTTGAACCTCTGAATCTGGAGGGTTCGACCATCTTTGACTTATGCACAAGCTATTTATCCAGAAAGCAACGTCGAACCTCTGAATCTGGAGGATTCGACCATATCTTTTGACCATGAGAAGTTATTATCACAAGAGGCCTTGATCCTTGATCCTGATTTATGATACATTTGCATCTTCATTAACATTTTTGCATTCATGCATGTGCATCCATGGTTACCAAGACTCTTACCACTCTTCCTCTCCATCAGATCAGTCAAGACGATTCCTCCACGCCGATATCTGACAAGAGCTCACAGAAGAAGAATCATGGAGAACTACGAACAAGATCAAGCTGCTATTAGAGAAGAGATGGATCAAATGAAAGGTAAGGTTGATGCTATCCTGGAAGCCCTCCAAGCCTTAAGAAACGAGAGAGTTCATGTTGCGCAAGAGATTCCTGTTGCTGCTAATCAAGCTGCTGCTAGTCAACCTGATGTCATTCCACCTTCTACTATTCCACTTGAGTTCCAACCAAGGACTAATGCTACTCTTGGAATGCCATTTAGCTTCATGACTGTTGATACTCTTGGAGCTTCAAACCAAGGAGGACCTATGCCTGTAACTTCTGGAGTGCCAACTATGACTGGGCCTACTTGCCCATTTCCTACTCCACCTCCTCATACAGAGATTCCTTATCCTGCTTTCTGTGGTCCTCAGTTTGCTAATCCAGAAATGCACCCAATACCAATTGTTGAAAGAGCTCAACCCGTTGAGAGATTTGCTGAGAGGTATCAAATTCTTGAGGAGAGGATTCGAGCTATTGAAGGTTTTAGTGCCTATGGAATGGATGCCGAAGAGATGTGTCTAGTTCCTAATCTGGTTATTCCGCCCAAGTTCAAGACTCCCGACTTTCAGAAGTACAAGGGTTTAAGCTGTCCAAAGATCCATATCATCATGTACTGTCGTAAGATGGCTTCTCACATCCACAATGACTCATTGCTTATCCATTGCTTTCAAGATAGCTTGTCTGGGGCATCTTTGAACTGGTATATGAACCTGGAGCGTAATAGGATCCGATCTTAGAAGGATTTGTCTGATGCCTTTCTCAAGCAATATCAATACAACATTGACATGGCACCGACTAGGTTGCAATTACAGAATCAGGTGCAAAGGACCAATGAGACATTCAAAGAATATGCCCAAAGGTGGAGAGAAATGGCTGCTCAGGTTAATCCACCACTTTCTGAATCCGAACTAGTTGATATGTTCATGAATACTCTTCAGGGGCACTATTACGAAAGGATTGTGGGTAGTGTTTCTTCTGGCTTCTCCGATCTAGTCAGGATTGGTGAAAGAATTGAGAATGGCTTGAAAATTGGTAAGATCCAAAATCCCGCCAATGCTGCTGCTGCTAATCAATATGGGTACAAGAAGCCTCAAGGCAATTTCATCAAGAAGAAAGAAGGCGAGACTAATGCTATTTCTGCTCAAGATCAAACTCCTTGCTATCAAGTGACCGCCACCGCTCCTCAAGCTTATGTGGCACCTGTTGGTCAGCAACCTTGGGTCCCTTATCAGCAATATGTTCAACAACAACAACAAGGTTATCAACAAAGACAAGGTCAACAGAGGCAGAATAGGCCAAAAAGGGTGTATGATCGTGTACCAATGTCTTATAGCCAACTTCTCGCTACCTTGCTCGACCTCAAACTTGTTCAATTAGCGGAAGCTAGGCCTCCTCCTGATCCCCTCCCTCCAAATTACAAGATTAATGCCAAGTGTGAATTCCACTCAGGAGGATCTGGTCACACTACTGAAGAGTGCAGAGTTCTAAAAGACAAAGTTCAGGATCTGCTTGACGCAAAAAAGATTGCGTTTGCACCTGTGGCACCTAATGTGATCAACAATCCCATGCCACCTCACAATGGAGCTTCCACCAGTGGACCATGAAGACTTTATGTTTGTTAGAGAACATTTCATTTGCATTAGAATAAGGCCAAGCTTGCCATTGTATAGATTTCTCTAGTATTTTCAATTGTACTACTTTTGTTGTTATCAAGTACTTCTCATTGTAAGAAACTCATTCTGTTTGAATAAATAAAAATAATGTAATATACATGTTTTTCTCAAATCATTTCATCTTTGTCATTATGTTCATTGATATTCAACTCATTTGTCTTAAGCAACTAAAAAAGGAGAATGATGAAAATCAAAAATACATGAACTACTAACTGTATGCTTTTGGAACAAAGATCCTGCTGACGATGTACAGGCATTGTTTCAATTCCTAAACACTGGAGTTATAAGGGAGTGAAACCCTCGTCAACCCCTTTGAGCCTAAGGAGTAGTAGCTTCTTTTTCAAAAAAAATAATATATAAAACCCTCAATCTTAACCAGGGGCAGGGTAGTCTTCAGTTAGTACGTCTGAGCGCTCAACTTTCAGGTATTCCATCAGAGGATCAATCATATCTCACCGCAAAAGAAGAAGAGCACTATCCACAATGGATGTCTCTCATTCACTGAGAATAAGGCAGTCACAACCTTTTCATCAAGTCAATCACCAAAGTCATACAACTTGTTCCCGAACGAGACAAAAAAAAAGAATGAAAAGAAAGTTATGAATCATGATAAAAAAAAAAGAAAGAAACAATAGCCCGCTAAGTCAAAAAGAAGAAAAAGCTTTGAAGCAAATGACTTAGGTAAAAATTAGGGCATATCCCGCTGGACAACGAAAACCAAATTCAAAAGAAACTTTTTATCCAGGCAAAAGTTAGGGAAAGCAAAAAGCAGAAGAAAAAATCCTCCGAGGGACAAGTTGTTATGACCATCAACAAAAAGCACCAAAGGGTGGTTGCCGCCTCCGTCAAAGCCATGAAGGATCCTCCTCCATCACAATCCTTCCTGAAAAGTGAACACTCGTGTCGAACTAGCTGAACGTAGGACTAGAGGACATCACGAAGAAGGGGTGGGTTAAGTAGAACTTGAGCCTTTATCCTTTGTTTCTTAAACCGTGAACCCGGCCACGTTACAACCCTCAGAAGTCCTAATTGAAGCAGGGTTCATTCTGAAAGCATATAAACTGTAAAATCATGTCAAACTGACTCCTAATGTTGCTGTGTCATTTGTGTTAGTATCAGTACAACATTTTGACAAATAAAACTTTTCCTTTGAGATTAACATGTGCATTGCATTCTCATTATCTCTTTCAAAACAGAATTGTCTCTAATCAGAGAGTAAGTGCTTGATACCAAGGAAAGTCCAACATTGAAATTCCATCGAGTGATCTTACAAGGGCAAGGTTTGGTCATCCGCTGAGCAAATATCCAAAGAATCCATTAAGTGGAAGAGTTCCTTTCAATCTGGGGCACTCATTCCATGATCAACACTGGGGCAGACCATTGCAATCTCCATGATTCAAGCATATCAGTTTTTTTTCTCAAGAGATCCTACAAGCTGGGGCAAGCTAGCAACAAGTCATTTCTTCATCTTCAATCAAGAGTCAGATATTGAGACAAGTGTCGAGGAGTCACACCTCACCTTCATCAATACTTTCACAAGCTACAACCTCCCTGCAAGGAATCCTCCATTCACTCCTAGTATCATGGAAACAATCATTCCATTCATAATCATACATACATCATGCATATCATTACATTAGCATATCTCCCTTAATGATCCAATCACCAATAAAGCAGGGGCATCCACCCTCCCCTGGAATCGCAAACAGAGTTTCAGAACTCCACCTAATCTATTCCATACAAAGCAGAAACCCTAATCAATCAGTACACGACATATAGAATCCATAGCATTGCATCTCCAGAAGTGCACAAATAAATCATACATTGCATATGAAGCATAAGCCAAGTTACTCATCAGATGAGGTCCCTACAAAGCATTCAATTTATATTCCACTGGTTCACTCAGAGTTACCATTGTGGTGTCATCTTTCAAAGTCAATCATGTTCATCTTTCTCCAACCCAGAGTTGATGTTTTTGTGTTCAACCTAGAGTTGACTTTCCTTTCATCTTTTAACCCCGAGTTAATTATCTCTTCCCACTCAACCCAGAGTTGACGGTTATCCTTTTTCAACCCAGAGTTGATTCTTTCCCTCTCACCCAAAGTTGACGGATATTTCTATTTGTTTCTCTATTCCCACTCAACCCAGAGTTGACGGTTATCTTTTCTCAACCCAGAGTTGACGGTCATCTTTTCCTTTTCCCACTCAACCCAGAGTTGACGGTTATCCCTTTTTCAACCTAGAGTTGATATTTTGGTGTTCAACCCAGAGTTGACGGTTATCTTTTATCCTTTTCCCACTCAACCCAGAGTTGACGGTTATCTTTTATTCAACCCAGAGTTGATCCTTGTCTTTCTTTCCCACTCAACCCAGAGTTGACGGTTATCTTTTATTCAACCCAGAGTTGATCCTTGTCTTTCTTTCCCACTCAACCCAGAGTTGACGGTTATCTTTTCTTATTTCCCACTCAACCCAGAGTTGACGACTATCTTTTATCCTTTTCCCACTCAACCCAGAGTTGACGATTATCTTTTATTCAACCCAGAGTTGATCCTTGTCTTTCTTTCCCACTCAACCCAAAGTTGACGGTTATCTTTCCTCCTTTCCCTCTCAACCCAGAGTTGACGGTTATCTTTTATTCAACCCAGAGTTGACAGTTATCTTTTATTCAACCCCGAGTTGACGGTTATCTCTTGTCTTTCCCACTCAACCCAGAGTTGACGGTTATTTCTAATTTTTCATCCTTCCTTCTCTCAACCCAGAGTTGATGTCTATCTCTTGTTTTCAACCCAGAGTTGATTTTCTTTCCTTCTTTCTCAACCCAGAGTTGATGCCTATATCTTGTCCCACTAATACTGATTTCCCTTTTCTTTCTCAATCCAGAGTTGATGCTGACCTCTTATTCAACCCCGAGTTGACTTCCCCTTATTCTTCAACCCAGAGTTGACCCACTTTTCCTTTTTCAACCCAGAGTTGAAGTCTATTTCCTTTCTAACCCAGAGTTAATTTGTTCAACCTAGGGTTGATATGATCTTCCTCAATAGAGTTGACACCATGTCTTCCTCAGTGGATGCTATCTCTCATAAGGCAAATTTTCAGGTTCACTTGGTATTTAATCTTCTTCTACCTTGAATGATCGAAAGGCTAGCGCCAATCTCTCCTTCAGGTTTAAGACGATTAAATAGGGGCAGCTGTTGCACCCCAAAATTTGCCCATCTAATTATTCTTAATTGGCTTACATACCTCATTCATTTGCATCTCCATTGGTCCATTAACACATCATACATTCATCAAACAGTGATCTTGGAATTGGGATCAAGGATCTTGAAATGATAGGGTTCATATACATACTTTGAGGATTAATCAAAAGAGTTGGTTTTGTTGCTTGAGTCACAAGGCAGTGGTAAAGAAAGGAAAGGAATTCATTTGGTTTCATCTTACAAAGTTAGGGCTGTATTCGTCATTGGTTCAAGGAAGCTCTCCAATTGATTAAGTTTGAGAAGCAAGACGTTATGGTATTAAATCATTATCGGAATTGAGCTGATTTAATAAAGACTTAGAGGGGTTACACCATGGTCATGGAATTATATGCAGGACATTAATCAAATGAACGTTAATGTAAAAGATTCAACGGGAAAAGAAGATTAATTTGAGTGAACTTGTCACTTGGATCCAAGCAACAATTTGAAAATATTTCATTCAAAGTCCAAGCTCCGAATACATTCAATATTTAAGATAAACCCATTCAAATGGTTATCAGGATTCATTACAGCTTCTTCTAAAGTTTGCTACAAGTTCATGAAAGTCAACATCGCTCACAATCATCCCAAGTTTCGAGTTCATTACAAAAGAGCTTACTTTATTTACAAATTCAAGCTGAGATCATTACATTCAAATTACAAAAAAAAGCTACACTTAAAAAGATTTCAAGGTCTTCCTCAAATGCACTATTTCATGTTCAAGCTTCAATCAAATCCTTCAAGCCCATTTTGTTTCATCCTCATTAGGGTGCTAGCCATACTTTTTTATGTTTCAAATTAAACCTGCATCACTAACAAACAAATCAGCCACACATACACATGTCCATAACCATTCGCCATAAAAAAACAGTCCTTGCAACATGATGTCAAACATTCAGTTCTGACCATACATTTAGAATATCAACACACCATCAATCCACATAAACAGGGCTGCAGAATTACATTTCAACAAATAGAGACTAATTTGCATCTCTAATCATTTTCTAACCTCTTAAAACATTCAGCCAGTTTCACTAACTGTCGCCTAATATCCATAACATAATCTCATCAACTTTTCCTAGCAACTAACCCTCCCTAACTGTCCAAACAGAATTTTAACTACCACTAACAGAATTAATAACCAACCCCTTGTTACCATTTCCTGACTGTCTCACTTCTAACTGATTTAACTAAATCCCAACAGAAATACTAACTGTTTCTAACCGATTCCTAACAACCTAGCATAGTTCATAACCGACATTTCTAACAGAATTTCTCCAACCCTTAACCATTTTATAACTAACAAGCCTACAACAGAATAGTTACACTAATAGCTATAACAGACTGATATAACAGAAACTTCAGAAGAAAAAAATCGGTAACAAACTCACCTGAAAACCTGAACCTCTATTCATCTTCATATGCTATAAAACAGATCTTTCCCTTCACATTGAAGATCTTCTTCACATTCACCCATCATCTTTCAGACTCCAATTCATCATCTTCACAACCATTCCTCGATCCATTCTTTCACTTCATTCATCATCCTCAAAACCCCTCCACTTCATCATCACTGCACAATCATCTTCAATAATTCTCAAACCTGCAACCTTCATAGAATCTTCATCTTCATCATCTCCTCAGACCTGCAAAGACAATCACGGAGTCATCATCACGATTTCACCTTACTGAATCAACAACTCCAACCTTCATCCTTCATCAATATATCTTCTTCTGCAAATTCAAAGCAAACAAGCAATACAACAACTCAGAGCGGAGAATTTAAGAATCAAGAGGAATACGAAGTCCAATTGACAAGAAATCAGAAGAAGAAATACGAAGAAAGAAGAAGGTGCACAACAAGAAGAAGAAGCAGAGAATCAAATACAAGCAAGGATTCGAAGTTACCTGGTTCAACATCTCCTCTCAATCACGTTTATTTTGCGTGTTCGTAGCTAGAGCCTTATCTCCGGACTTCTCGATCTTCGCTTCTTTCAGCACCGCAGGTAAGTCCCCTGAGTCCTCAGTCTTCATCTCTCTCTTCCTAGCTTGTTCTTTTCACTGTTGTGTAGAGTAAGACTCCATGAATGTTTCCCCTAAGGTTGTGCGCCTTGATCCCTATTGTATATCGTTTAATCGCGGTTTGAAATACTAGGTTTCGTATTTGATTTTCTCTGGATTTTTGGTTCGATCTAAATAAGAGAAGGGATGAGATTATCTGGTGGAGGTGATCGCCCGGAGGAACGGTTTCCTCCGGCGCCATCGCTGTTGTGTTTGAAGAGAAGGAGAGAGGAGAACGAGAGAGGGTGTGAGAAAGACGAAGGGTCACATTACATTTTACCTAATTCCCTTTTCTTTCTTTTTTATTAATTAACGTTATTAATCTGATTAATTTGTATAATAGCAATATAACATAAAGTTTAATGTCCCATTAATTAACCTAATTGACATTAATTAGATAATTTTGAATTAATCAAAGCCATGGATCAAACTCGTCTTGGGCCGGTTCCCTATCAACACCCCCTTTGGCCCATGGTTGTGTTAAGAAAAAAGCTTCCAAACAAAAAGCGCCCTACTGGGCCTTGAACGGGCTTCGCGCCCATGTGCTTGTTGCACCACCCTTTCCAATCCGTACCCTCTGGGTAACAAACAACAAAAATCTGTTGGGCCAACACCCTGGGCCCAGCACTTGCTATTCACAACTCTATATTTTAGTTTTCACCCCCTGGATGCACATTAGAATTATTAGGATTTAGTTCTTTACTAAGTTTTTTTGTTAATTTTCTCTTGTGGTTTTCTAGATCTTTAATACTATTTTATCATATAAAAAATAATCACCAAAAATTTTAGTTTAGGCTAATTCTTTTGCTTAGATTAGAATTCATTTTCTTCATAAAAAAAACCATAAAAATAAATAGTATCTTTTAATTCATTTTGTACAATATTTTGAACCATTTGTTTTCATGTTTTGTGCTATATTTCCAAGTCATTCTCTTAGTCAATTTTGTACTAATTTTATATCATGCTTACTTGTGATTTTTACTTATAACTTCACTTGTATGTTCCCATAGATTTAGGACCTATAATCTTCATGACTTTTAGGTTAGTCTTCCCTTTTAAACACTTAGGCTATTTATCCATTTTAGGCTAGTTTTCTCCCCTTTTTCTTTTCGACTTTAAAACATTAATAAAGGACGACGCGAATCATGCTAATGCCTTTTTTTAGTGTGAAAGAAATGATTGGGGCGTAGGCCCCGATGTATGTTCTTTCCCACTTAGCGGAAGAGAAATGATTGAGGCGTAGGCCTCGGTGTATTTCTTAACCGTTATTTAGAGAAACGATTGTGGCGTAGGCCTCGATGTGCATTCTCTAAATATTCAAAAATTGTATTTCATTTAGAGAAACGATTGTGGAGTAGGCCTCGATGTGCATTCTCTAAATATTCAAAAATTGTATTTCATTTAGAGAAACGATTGTGGCGTAGGCCTCGATGTGCATTCTCTAATTATTCAAAAACTGTATTTCATTTAGAGAAACGATTGTGGCGTAGGCCTCGATGTGCATTCTCTAAATATTCAAAAAAATCTTTTTTTATGGCATGATTCAAGTCACAAATTAATTTCCCTTAAAAGACACCTAACCAAAAACACTTCAAAATATCTAATAAAGGCTCAGACCTAAACAAAGTAAGGAAGTGATGCGAAGCCTTGTAGTGGGTTTTGTCCATCATGGAATTACACCTAAAAGACACAAACCAATTTTCTCTCTTCTCTCTCTTGCCTCCGAGGCATTCTTTCTCTTGCCTTCAGGGCATTCTTTCTCCTAATCGGACACGTTATTTCCGCTCCATTCCCAGCTTAAAACTCCAGAGGTCGAGCAGCGGAATGCGAATGTAACTGTTCAACTAAAAAACACAAAAACAAACAAAAACTGAAGAGCCGAACTACGGCGCTCTGATTCCTGAAAAGGATACGTAGGCATTAGGTCGCGGGGCCTAAGCGAGCACAACTATTTATAAACCTTATTTTCCCCGTGTTTCTTCTTTCATTTGCATGCATTCCCTTAGTAATTAAGCTTTAGATTTATAGTACACACCCTTTAGATAGCAACAAACATAGGTGGATACCATCGAGTACGATGGGCGTGAGGGGTGCTAGCACCTTCCCCTCGCGTAACTGGCTCCCGTACCTAGATTCTCTGGTCGCAAGACCTTGTTCCTTCCTTTGTTAGGTTTTTTGATATTCCTTTCCCTCTTTGGGATAAATATATTGGTGGCGACTCTGTTGTTCATATTTCGCGAGCGTGCGACAGCTAACCTGAAGATGTGTACTTTTTGCAACAAATCCGGGCACACAGTTGAAGTGTGCTTCAAGAAACACGGCCTTCTGCCGTATCTAAAACGGCCGTAAATCAACAATGCCTCTGCCTCTTCTAAACACACTAACGACAACTCAGATAGGGAACCAGAAGAAGCCACTCCACAACTTATTTTTACTGCAGACCAACACAAAGCTCTTTTGGCGCTCCTTCAACAGTCTCCAACAAACAACCCTGCTCAAATTCAAAAATTTCATTCCGCCATCAACACTACCGCATGTATTCTTTCCTCACCACCTTCTATTAATCAATTTAATTGCTGGATTTCGGACACGGGCGCCACAGATCATGTGTGCCACTCTCAATCTCTATTTCACAAAATGATCACTATTAATATGATCACTGTTAAACTTCCAAATGGTCACACCATTTCCACAAACAAGTGTGGTACCATTCATTTTACCAATGATTTCCATATTAGTAATGTTTTATATATCCCTGAATTCTTTACCAACATTATCTCTATCCCTAGAATTACTGCTTCTCTAGGTTGTACTGTGCACTTCACCTCCACTCATTGCACCATATAGGTGAACCATACCCGGAAGACGATTGGTACAACTGACCTTCATCAAGGCCTCTACTTCCTTCGTATTCCTCATGAACTCCCCTCCCCCAACCCTATTTTCTCTTTTACTGATAATTCTGGACATATTATGAATTGTAATCTGTGGCATTATCGTTTGGGACATCCTTCCCATGACATAGCCAGTCGTGTTAATAAAATGTCTCCTTTACACAATTTTCAACATCATGATATTCCCTGTGACTCTTATTTTTATGCTAAACAAAAAAGACTCCCCTTCCCCCATAGTTTCACTAAATCTAATGCTTGCTTTGACATCATTCACATGGATATTTGGGGACCCTATTCTACCACTTCTATGTTTGGTTATCGTTATTTTCTAACTATTGTAGATGATCATAGTAGGTTTTGTTAGATATTTTTAATGAAGCTTAAATCTGAAACCAGTAATCTTGTTAAATCCTTTGTTTCTTTTATTCAAACTCAATTCAACACCACTATCAAGACCATTAGAAGTGACAATGGCCCTGAGTTTTTATTGAAAGATTTCTATCAAAAACAAGGTATCAATTAGGGGTGGCAAAACATGCCGCCCGCCTCGCCTTATGCCCGCCAAAAAACGAGCGGGGCGGGCATGTCCGCCAAGTAAAATGGGCATAAAAGTCATGCCCGTCCCGCCAAGATGTCGGGTTGGCGGGCGGCGGGCTTACCCGCCTATTTTTATTTATATTTTTTTAATAGATTAATAGGCTTTTTTAACCTTTTAATTAAAATTTTCACTTATTTTTTAAAACAATTTTTTATAAAAGTAATTTTTTAACAAATTTACTTAAAAAATATTACATATATTTATAAATAAATGTATAAAATAAACCATCAAGAATTGCAATTACTAGAATTAACTAAAAAAAGAGTGAATTTTGGAAGAGGAGCGGGCTTTGACGAGCGGCGGGCTTTGGCGGGGCGGGTATGGCGGGCAGCGGGTTTTGGCGGGGCGGGCTCTGGCGAGCGGCGAGCCTAAAATCCCAACCCAACCCGCCATTTTTTTGAGGGTGCGCGAGCGACCCGGCGGGCCCCGGCCCGTTTTGCCACCCCTAGTATCAATCATCAAACTTCTTGTGTTGATACTCCCCAACAAAATGGGACTGTTGAGCGAAAACATCAACATCTCCTTTGTGTCACAAGATCCATTTTATTTCATGTTAAACTACCTAAAATTTGTTGGGCTCATGCCCTTGATCATGCAACCTATTTAATTAACAGATTACCCTCAAAAATTTTGAACTATAAATCTCCTTTTTATGTTTTATATGACAAAGCACCTAACTATGATAATTTGAAAGTGTTTGGCTGTTTGGTTTATGCTGCTACTTCTCAACACAAGCCTACTAAGCTTGATAACCGTAGTAGAAAATGTATTTTTTTAGGACACAAGCACCACACCAAAGGTGACATTCTTTTTGACTTACACTCAAGAAAAATCTTCATCTCAAGAGACACTATTTTCTTTGAACACTTATTCCCTTATAAACCTACTCCTGCTGCCTCTAACAACAAAACTATACAGCACCCTATTTTCCCTTCATCTCATCATCATCCCACCCATAACCCTCACTATGATTACATCAGACCTCCCTCTCCTTTACAATCTACTGAAAATTCCCCCATTATTACACTTCCTCACCCTTCTCAAATCCATACTCCCACACCAAACAACAATCCCTCTCCTCAATCTTCTCTGCCTGAGATAACCAGAAAATCCACAAGAGTTTCCAAACCCCCAAACTACCTCATTGATTACCACTGTTCTCTCCTTACAGGTAACCCTCTACATCTTTCTACATCTGCTACAGGTATATCTATATACCCCCTACATAACTTTATTTCTTACTCTAATTTATCTGCTACACATAAAGTGTTTAATATTAAATTATCCACTTTGGAAGAACCAACTAGCTATGCTCAGGCTGTTACTAATCCTCATTGGCTGCAAGCCATCAATAAGGAATTATCTTCACTAACTAAAACAAATACCTGGAACATAGTCTCATTACCACCTAATAAGAAGCCTATAGGTTGTTAATGGATTTTCAAAATTAAATTTCATGCTAATGGGACTGTGGAAAGATATAAAGCCCGTTTAGTTGCCAAAGGCTTCACACAAACTGAAGGCATAGATTATCTTGAAACTTTCAGCCCTGTTGTCAAAATGACAACCATTAGACTTATATTATCCATTGCTGCCCTCCAAAAACTGGTATGTCCACCAACTTGATATCAATACAACTTTCCTTCATAGTGACTTAAATGAAGAAGTCTACATGAAAGTTCCTCCGGGCCTTCATACCACTCATAAAAACCTTGTTTGTAAGTTAAATAAATCCATATATGGCCTTAAACAAGCCAGCCGGCAATGGAACTCTAAGTTAACCCTTACTCTCACCAGTTTAGGATACATACAATCCAAAGCTGACTATTCTTATTTACAAAATCCTTGTCTAACATCTTTACTGTGATATTAGTATATGTCGATGATCTCTTAATTTCAGGCTCTAATCTTCAAGAAGTCAATCACATCAAAAAAAGTCTTGGATACTACCTTTAGCATCAAAGATTTGGGAAATATCAAATATTTTCTTAGCTTTGAAATTGCAAGATCCAACACCGGTATCTCCATTTGCCAAAGAAAATACAGTCTGGATTTGCTCAACACTACAGGGCTCTCAGGGCAAAACCTGCCATAACTCCTATGGATCCTAGTCACAAAATTACCATTACAGATGCTGACTTATTACCTGATCCCTCAGCTTTTCGAAGCCTTATTGGTAAGTTGCTCTATTTAACTCACACACG